>NC_079519.1:27168454-27448336 GCF_000801105.2 Raphanus sativus | reverse complement strand
AGGGGACTTCTTAACAAGTCTAAGAGTAACTCAGAAGGGTTGTTCGCTGGAAACGAGAGAGGCAGGGGTGACAAGAAGAGCAACAAGACTTGGAGAGCTAGATCAAAGAGTAAGAACGATCACAGTCTAGACCCAAATTCTCTAAAGAATGTTGGACGTGCGGGAAGGAGGGACACTTTAAGAAACAGTGTCCAGAGAGGAAGAACCAGAGCTCATCAAACTCGGTCAACATAGCTAAGGAGCAACCGTTGGTATTAGTGGCTAGCCAGCAAGCTGCTAAGGACGAGTGGGTACTTGACTCTGGCTGCACGTTTCATATCACTCCTAATAAAGATGTCTTATTTGATCTTGAAGACATAGAAGGAGGGAAGGTTTTGATGGGAAATAATTACTATTAGCGAGATCAAAGGGATAGGAAAGATGAGGATCATGAATGATGATGGATCAAGCGTGATACTCACTGATGTTCGCTACATGCCCACAATGGGCAGAAATCTTATTTCCTACGGTTTATTGGAGAAGATGGGATGCAGATACGAAGGCAAAGACTTCATGGTGCAGTTTTTACAAGGGAGATCAGAAGGTTATTTCTGGCAAATACTGTGACGGTTTGTATTATTTACAAGGGACAGTGTTGAGTGGTGAAGCTGCAGTTGCAAGGCCTGATATCGATTTGACTAGAGGTGGCACTCTAGGCTTGGACATATGAGTCTAAAGGGCATGAATGTTTTAGTCAAGGAAGGACATCTAAATAAAAAAGATGTGAAGACGTTAGAGTTCTGCGAGAGTTGCGTTTTGGGTAAAGCACACAAGTTAAGCTTCCCAAAAGGTAAACACACGTCTAAAGAAGTTCTAGAGTACATACACTCAGACTTATGGGGTTCGCCTTCGGTAGTTGAGAGTCTCGGAGGATGCTTCTATTTTGTTACGTTCATTTGATGATTTTTCTAGGAAAGTTTGGATCTATTTCCTAAGATCAAAGGACGAAGTATTTCAGAACTTCAAGGAATGGAAGACAAGCGTGGAGACTGAGACAGGAAAGAAGGTGAAGTGTCTTAGGACGGATAACGGATTGGATTCTGCAATGCACAGATGGATACACTGTGTAAAGAAGCAGGGATTAAAAGACACAGAACATGCATCTATACTCCACAACAAAACGGAGTATCAGAACGCATGAACCGTACGATAATGGAGAAAGTAAGATGTATGTTGACAGAGGCAGGCTTAGATCAAGAGTTCTGGGCAGAGGCGGCTTCTACATCTGTTTACTTAATCAATCGATCTCCTAGTACAGCTATTAACTTCAAGCTACCAGAAGAGGTGTGGTCTGGAACCAAAACAGACTTAAAACATCTAAGGAGGTTCGGGTGTACAGCTTATGTTCACGTAACTCAAGCTAAAACTAGTCCAAGAGCGATGAAAGGAGTTTTCGTAGGATATCCAGAGGGGACTAAAGGCTATCGAGTTTGGTTACCAGAAGAGTTAAGGTGTACAGTGAGCAGAAACGTGATTTTCAATGAGGAGGAGATGTTTAAAGACATTAAAGTAATTAGCGAGAAGAAGAAGAAGACAAAGAAAGTAACATTCAATCCGGCGCTAATTCAAGGACCTTCAAACACTTCTACAGTCACTGAAACAGAGGATACAGTTCAAGGTGGAGTTTCTCCAGCATCTGAGAACCCGGAACCTGAATCCTCAAGCTCGGAGAGTGAGGAAGAAGTTGTGGAAGCTCAACAGGAAAATCTAGATAATTACATTCTTGCTAGAGACAGGATCAGACGAGAAGTAAAGAAGCCTTCTAGGTTTGATGATTCAGATTGCGTGGCTTATGCTCTAGCTACAGCAGAGGAGATAAATATGGATGAACCTAAATCCTATTTAGAAGCAAGAAGAAGTAAGAGCTGGAAGTTATGGTACGAGGGAATGCAAGAAGAGATGGATTCATTGGAGAAAAATCAGACTTGGAAACTGGTTGAGAAACCAGAGAAAAAGAAAATTATTGGCAGCAAGTGGGTTTTCAAGCTGAAAGAAGGCATTCCTGGAGTAGAGAAGCCGAGATACAAAGCTAGATTAGTAGCAAAGGGGTTTTCACAAGTTGAGGGGATTGATTACACAGAAGTGTTTGCACCAGTGGTGAAGCACGTATCGATCAGAATCATGCTGTCACTTGTTGCAAATCATGATCTTGAGTTGGAGCAATTAGATGTGAAAACGGCCTTCTTATACGGAACACTAGACGAGGAGATTTATATGGCACAACCAGAGGGTTTCGTTGAAGAAGAAAAGAAGATCAAGTTTGTCTGCTGTTAAAATCTCTTTACGGATTAAAACAGTCACCAAGACAATGGAATAGGAGATTTGACAGTTTCATGAAGGGGCAGGGCTATTACAGAAGTGCCTACGATCCTTGTGTCTACATGAAAGGTTCAGATCTATCGCATATGGTTTATCTCTTAATCTATGTCGATGACATGCTCATAGCGTCTAAGGACTCAAAGGAGATTAAAAGAATCAAAGACAGTCTGAAGAAAGAGTTTGAGATGAAGGACCTAGGAGCGGCTTCAAGAATACTTGGGATGGATATTATTAGAGATCGGGAGAAGGGAACTCTAAGGCTATCACAGGGCAAGTATCTACAGAAAGTGTTGGAAACTTTTAACATGGCCGAGAGCAAAGCTGTGGTTACTCCTATCGGACCACAATTTAAGCTTAAGAGTTTGACACAAGAAGAAGAAGACATGGAAGCGAGATTCATGAACGTGATACCGTATGCATCAGCGGTTGGAAGTCTAATGTATGCAATGGTGGGATCTAGACCGGACTTATGTTTCGCAGTGGGATTAATCAGCCGATATATGAGCAAGCCAGGAAGACAGCACTGGGAAGCAGTTAAGTGGGTATTAAGGTATCTTAAAGGAGCTCTAGATTCAGACCTAGTGTTTACTAAAGGAGAAGACTTCAAAGTACGAGGATTCTGTGACGCAGACTACGCTACCGATTTGGACAGAAGAAGATCCGTTACCGGATATGTTTCAAGTCGGAGGCAACACTATAAGCTGGAGATCAGGTCTCCAACATATTGTTGCACTATCAACGACAGAATCAGAATATATGGCATTAGCCGAAGCTTTTAAAGAGGCATTGTGGCTTAAAGGTTTTCGTTGGGGAGTTGGGATTTGAGCAAGATGACGTGAGAGTGTTTTCAGATTCTCAAAGTGCTATACACTTGGCCAAGAATGGGGGATTCCATGAACGGACTAAGCATATAGACACTAGACTACATTTTATGAGGGACGTAATTGAGGCTGGTGACGTTACGGTTCATAAGATTCACACATCTATCAATCCTGCGGATTTCCTAACTAAGTGTGTACCTGGAAAGAAGTTCGAGACATGTCTGGAGCTTCTTAAAGTCCTGCCATAGTAGGTCTCGTGTGGCTGCAGGTGACAGTGCTGTCGAGTTGTTCACCTCGCGGAAAGGCCACAAAAGAGAGTATCAGTTTCAGGAAAAGTAAACTGATGGTTCGACAGGGATATATAAGCTTGATAAAGGATGAGTTCAAAAGTTTACCTTGAAGAAATATGGTTGTAGCAAAGAAACGTCTGCAACAAAGATGTGAACACATGGTTATTAGTTCACAGGTTTTAAGCTGTTACAGAATTAAAGAAATAATTCTATTTGAGTACCTATCGGAAGCAACGGAGGTGAAGAGACGTCTACACCGTGAGCTGGAGATTAAACAATGAGATGTGTTTAATTATTTAGCTAAGGAGTTTCATTACAAGTTTCAAAAGGAGCTTAAGACACGTACATATGAAACAAAAGTCAAAACAAAAGAAGATACCTTTTGTGGTGGTGACAATTTTGGTTCGGTGTACATGTCGTGAGGTAGACAAATTGAGTTTTGCTACCGGAGAATCACGAAGTTAAAGGTTTTTGCTGGATTCATCAAAGGACAAGCTGGAAGAAATTGAAATCAAAGGTTAGGGTCTTGTTCAAATGACTAAAGAAACAGTCATAAAAGAACAAAATAAACCTGAGATATCAATGGCGGAAGCGGTGAGAGCGAACGCCGGTGAAGACAAGCGACGGTAAGTCGGGATCTTGTCTGGTTCACTGAGAATCGAAGAGGGGAGAGAGGAATCAATCGGAGCGAGAGAGAGAAGCAAGGATCGGAGAAGGCATGCATCTCCGGTGAAGACGAGCGTCGAGGAATAGACGGTGTTGGAGAAGACGGTGCGGCGAGCTCGTCGGAAGCTTTCTGGTTTCATTTCGCAAGGAGAGAGAGATGGAGAAGCGGAGAAGTCGAGGAATAACCAAAGAGCCAAGGTGGAGAATGTGAGGCCTTGATGTCTCTTGGGTTTTCCTGGGCGACTACTGGGCTTCGTATAAGACCTGAAGAGATAAGAAGATTGGGTTAGTTTCATTATTATCCAAGAAGTTTATAAAGTCTTATAAACTTAGGATAAACATGTTATTCCTTTTACAACAAGGAATCACATTAGCAATCTAGTATAAATATAGGTCGAGACTCTCATTGTAAGATACAACAAATATATATCTCTCATAGAACACGCAACTAGTGCGAGGCTTGTAATCTTTCGATTCATAGTGATAAAGAGTTTATCTCCGGTTTGGAGGTTGGACTCGCCAAACATATCAGTGCATCGTTCCGTTTGTTACAAGAAAAGCCAAGGTCGTTTCTCTACACTCGAGTCCGTCTTCGACTCGCCGGAATCTTTCTACAGCGACGCCAAGCTCGTTCTCTCCTGCGGACGGGAAGTACCCTTCCACCGTGTTCTCCTCGCAGCGAGGAGCCCCTTCTTCAGAAACGCCTGACCACCAACGCCGTCGTGAAGCTCGAGCTGAAGGAGATCGCCAAGGATCACGTCGTCGGCGTCGATTCGGTGATCGCCGTTTTTAGCGTACATTTACACCGGAAGAGTGAAGCCGCCGCCGAGAGGGGTCTCCGAATGCGCAGACGAGAATTGCCGCCACGTGTCCTGCCGTCCCGCGGTGGATTTCATGGTGGAGGTGCTGTACTAGCTTTCCGTCTTCGAGGTTTATGAACTGGTTACGCTCTACCAGCGGCATTTACTTGACGTCATAGACAAAGTTGTAATAGAAGAGGACACGTTATTACTCATACTCAAGATTTCTAGTATCTGTGGTGAAGCTTGCAAGAAGCTAACAGATAGATGCGTAGAGGTTATTGTCAACTCTAACGTGGACTTAGTTACTCTTGACAAGTCATTGCCTCAACATATTGTCAAAGAGATAGTTAACCTCCGTAACGATCTAGGCATTGAGGTGCCTGAGGTAGGGAAACATGTCTTGAATATATACAAGGCACTTGACTCCGACGATGTCGAGCTTGTCGAGATGCTTTTGAGTGAGGGGCACACTAATCTTGATGATGCCTACGCTCTTCATTTCGCTGTTAAGTACTGCGATGTAAGACCGCAAACGATCTCCTTGACCTAGAGATTGCCGATGTCAACCTTAGGAATCCGAGGGGATACACGGTGCTTCACGTTGCCGCCATGCGCAAGGAGCCTGATCTGATAGTATCTCTGTTGACGAAAGGGTCACGTGCATCGGAAACGTCTTTGAAGGTAGAACGGCTCTCTTGATTGCGAAACAAGTCACCATGGCGGCTGAATATAGTTATCTTGCGGAGCAATGCAAGCCTTCTCTCAAAGGTAGGCTATGCGTAGAGATACTGGAGCAAGCGAACAAAGGAGACCGGTTTCCTGGAGATGCTGTTTCTCCCTCTTTGCAATGGCGGACCATGAACTCAAGATGAGGCTGCTCTATCTTGAAAACAGAGGTCCTCTCCTACTCCTTTTATGTTTGAATCGAATTCTTTGTTAGGAAAGCGAGTGAAACTAATGATAAACTATACTTGCTGTTTAGTTGCATTGGCTCAACGTCTCTTCCCAACGGAAGCACAAATCGCAATGAATATCGCCAAATGAAGGGAACATCCGAGTTCACTGGGTCTAGCCTCGACCCTGACCATCTGGCTGGTGCAAAGAGGACATCGCCGGATCTAAAGACAGCACCTTTTAAAATCCTAGAAGAGCATCAACGCAGATTAAAAGCGCTTTCTAAAACCGGTATGGATCTTTAAACATAGTTGTCTTTAAACTTGTAATTAGGCATGTGGGTTCGGGTAGTTCGGTTCGACTAAAATCTCTGCGAATTAAACTGTAAAAAAGTTTGGTTCTGTATTCGGGTAATTTGGTTTTTTAAAATTTTTACCGAAACTAACCGAAGCTTTTGGTTTCGATTATATTTCGGTTAAAACTTTGGGTAAAATAGATTAAATTCGGATAATTTCGATTAGTTTGGTTAGTTCCTTTAATTCGGTTAATTCGGTCAGTTCAGTTGAAAATTTGGTTGACAATTTTTTTTGAAAAACCGAACTAATCAATTACCAAACCGAAAACCAATTTGCTTATAAACTTGCCGAACTAAACCGAATTTCTCACCCGAACTAACCAAAGTTTCTGTTTGGTCCGGCGGGTTTGGTTCGGTTAAAAATCTCAGCCCTACTTGTAATAGATAACTGAAAGAAACCATGTCTAGTCTATAACATTAATTGTTCTCTTCATTTTCACAATCATCAGTGGAACTGGGGAAACGCTTCTTCCACGATGTTCGGCAGTACTTGATCAGATTATGGACTGTGATGATTTGAATCAGCTGGCTTGCGGAGAAGGCGACACTCCTCAGAAAAGACTACAAAAGAAGCAGAGGTACATGGAAATACAGGAGATTGTGAAGAAGGCCTTTATTGAGGACAAGGAGGAACATGTAAACTCGTCTCTCTCACTTTCGTCTTCTTCCACGTCGAAATCAATAGCTGGAAAGAGGTCTAAACTCTACCATCGCCGTCGGTGAGACTCTTGGGGTAATTTTTTTCCCTATACCATATATATTATTCTTTTTTCATGGTTTTTACTGTCTATTGTTGGCGTCATATAAGATGTTCTTCATACACATCCTGTGTTATAGATGCAGGTGTGTCAAAAAAAATGATGTAACTTTTTGAACAGCAATAAGCAGATTTGTGATCTATATATGTTTTATGTACCGTAACAATAACCCGTGATGGGTGTTACAGAGTTTACAAGAATCAAAGTGTGAAAAAATGACAAATGGTTATCTATTACTTAGATAAAATACAAATGTGGAATCATTAGATAAAATACATTATTCTCACAAACAAGGGAAAATGAGAGAGGTATAGGAAATGTTACTAACCAGTAGTAAGCACTAGAAGATCACTTCTCCATTACTGACAACTACTCGATTTAGTGTCTTAAACCAATGGTTCCGTGTTCCCATCATATTGTTTAACATATGGGGTCAGTAATACCACAAGACTTGAGATAAATTCTTAGGACATTGCTATCGAGGATACGAGTTTTAGTAGCATCACATAGACATGATTGGTGCTCCTTTAGCTGTTCACAATTACATGTAGTCGACATCATCATTCTATTAGCAATACTGTCGAAACAAACCTGAAGCGCATTTGTAGCACATGATTCTCCATTCCTCGTGGAACGACTTCCCTCGACCGCAATAGCTTTTGTCGGAGGAGGAAATGATGCCACGAGTACTACAAATGCTATAAGCAACAATGCTACGATCTTCATGTATATGTACTTGTTTGTTTATATCTCTTGATAGCAAAATTGTTTGGATTCTTTTTGTTTTCTGAGTAAAAATGTGAAGATCTGTTTTGGTATTTATTGGGTAATTAAGGATTCGCGTTGTATGGTATTGCGCAATAGACGCGATTGGCCTTCTTTTATCAACACGTACGTAATTAGCTATGTATATATATACCACATGCAAGGCTCAATTACTTTTCCATAATGGGTTTAAAAAGTTATAGAAATACTATTTAAAATTTCGAATTGGTTACCAAAATGGTTTACAAATTATAGTAATTTATTCTAGTCACTAAAAAATTGTATAAAAACTGAAAAAATAAAGCACGGATTCTTTGGTATGGTTGCTCGATATTCTTTTAATATGTTCAACATTTGGGGTTAGGCATGCCACAAGACTTGAGACTAGAGCCAAGGACACTGGTATCGACCACACGGGATTTAATTAAATCACACAGACATGTATGATTCTCTTTCAGACTCTTACAACATGCAGCCTTCACCGGCGCTCCACGAGAAATGCCATCAAAGCAAACCTTAACCGCATTTGTAAGACATGATTTCCCATTGCTCTTGGAACTAGCGAGATGAGGGAATGATGCCGAGACTATGAGAAATGTAATAAGCAACAATGCTACCATCTTCATGTTTAGTTCTTCGTTTAGATTGTTTGGATTCCTGTTGTTATTTTAGAAAAAAAAATTGGAGAACTTGTTGAGGTATTTATTGAATCATCAATGATTCACATATCGTACGGTATTGCATAATAAACGCGTTTAATCTTGTTAATCAACATGAACGTAATTAGAATTGTGCATATATAGCCTTGAGGTAAAATTAAGTCAACTGGTTTGTTTGGTGTAAAAAATTATAGAAATATAATTTCTTCATAATTTTTGAAAAAAAAAAGTTGAAAGGAAAAACAAATGAAACAAGGAAATAAATAGGAGAAGTAAATGTTTTTTTTTTCTTGTTTAACAAGTGAAATCAAAGAAGCTTTGAAACAAAGAGATCATACATAACTTAATTTTATGGAAGATCCTATGTAGTGTCCTATCTCTCTCTCTCACTCTCCCTCCTTTAAAACTGAGTCTTGATGGATCAAAAGCACAAACTTTACCCCATAGCATATTTCTAAGTCCGGCTCCTTGCAGTAGACTCATACTTGGCTCTATCGGTTTTGTACATGTGAGCAATCTCTGGAACCAAAGGATCATCTGGGTTTGGACTTTTGATCCGTTAATAATGAACATATCGAAAGCAAAACCTAGAAAGTCACAATGCATTGTATTAAAATCAGAGTCCAGACTGATAATTGTCAAAGTGTGTTCTGTTTTTTTGGGTTCACCTTGGATATGGTGAGTGCAGGACTCCATTGTTCTTTCAAAATGTCAAGGCAAATGCTTCCATTGCTGTTGACATTAGGGTGAAACACTTTTGTCCTAAATGCAACCTGCAAGAAGAAAAAAGGCAACTGAGTTCCGTCCAATAGAACTCATGTAATGATTTAAATATGATTAAAAATGACTATAGCCTTTGGTGGTTTGAAAGGATGATCGGGAGGGAAGTGAATGGTTACGAGAAAGACTCCGCCTGAACAAGGACTATCTGATGGACCCATTATTGTAGCTTGTCAATGAAACATGTCTTCAGTAACTGGGCCTTGAAGGTTTTCACAAATTTCATAAAAGACAGAATATAAAAGTTAGTTTTGTATAAAATATTTCACTTTATGCAATAACGATGTATTGAGACTTAAGGGAGGGATGCAATCTCTGGTAGGCAAGGCACAAAAAGCTTAATTCAAAGGCTTAAACTTTCAGGTGCTGTCTCTTATACTATGATCAATTACTACATCTTTGACTACCATTCCCTAAGATCAATTGCTATGTGACCATAAGATAGCTGCAACGACAAGACAGATCTTAGATACCCATGAGTTTGTTCTAAGAAAAAATCTAAACCTTTTCTTATTGATTATGATAACAGAGAGAGCTGCAACATATATATGCAGGGCTGGTTACCGAATTTAAAGCAAATTTTTCAAAAAAAGTTAAAGCAAAAAAAAAACTACAACTTTTGGGCACCAAATTTAAAGCAAAAAAAGAAAGTACAACATTTGGGGGATTTACGCTGTGTTATCTTTTGTGCAAATTGCCAGCAATTTTCCAGCGAGTGACAAAAGTATAAAATATTTTAAGAAAGAAAACCGAAAGCAGTATTGGAAACCTTCTGTGCGAGGTAGAGCTTTCGCATAAAGGAGGCTTTAAAAGGGCTTAAACCTTAGAGCAACATTATTGCTAAAGGTTCTTTAGCATTGTTTACTGATATTTTTGAGCTAAGGAACAATGGTAAGGAACATTAAGAAAAGGGAACATTATTGCTAGTACTTTTAGAAAGGTTTTTAGTTAATTAATTATTAATATTATTAAATAAAAATAAATGAAAAAATGTTTAAAATAAGACATAAATAATTTTAAATTAAAACATAAGAAAATTACAGAGTTAAAAAAAATTACAAAAACTACAAATTATAACATTTAAATTAAAAAAAATTACAAAAACTTGAAATTATAACATTAAAAAGAAAATAAAAACATTGAAGACATTAAAAAAAAAGATACAAACATCAGATTATATATTATTTTCAAGATGTCCAAATTTAGCCCATATATTTTCAATCAAATCATTTTTTAATCGTTGATGGGTTTGTTTGTCCTTCATTTCCGTTTGACGAGTGTTTGTATTGCCGAGATTTGAAGCTGGTCCGACGGAATATGAACGCTCCACACCTTGATTAAATTCAGAAATGTTACGCAGAGTGTATGAACCTCGTTCATTTTCGACAATCATATTGTGGAGTATGATGCATGCTTTCATAATATTCCCTATTTTTTCTTTATCCCATAAGTTAGAAGGATTTTTAACAACGGCGAATCTAGCTTGCAGGACGCCAAATGCACGCTCAACATCTTTTCGCACAGATTCTTGTTTTTTGGCATATAGCCTTTTTTCGGACCCTGTGGTAGTCGGACATATTGAAATAAAGTAGCCCATTTCGGATAAATACCATCCGTGAGATAGTAAGCCAAATTATACTCCGTTCCGTTGACGTAGAAGGTGACTTGGGGAGCTATTCCGTTAATAATGTCATCAAAAACAGGTGATCTATCAAGAATATTAATGTCGTTCATAGTACCTGGTGCTCCAAAAAACGCGTGACATATCCAGAGATCATATGAAGCAACGGCCTCCAGCACAATTGTTGGTTTTTCGGTTCCTCGTGAATACATTCCTTTCCAAGCACCGGGGCAATTCTTCCACTCCCAATGCATGCAGTCGATGCTTCCAACCATCCCTGGAAATCCTCGTTCTTCTCCGACATGGAGTAGTCTTTCAAGATCCTCTGGTGTGGGACGTCTTAGATATTGATCGCCAAACAAATGGATTATCCCGGCAGTAAACTGGTGGAGACATTTGCGAGCAGTAGTCTCAGCAAGTCGATAATATTCGTCAACTACATCAGCTCCACTACCATATGCCAATTGACGAATTGCTGCAGTACATTTTTGGAGTGGAGATAGACCGGTCCGGCCGACTGCATCTTCGTCATCGAATGGGGTCCATTTCCTTCTCTCCCGACGCTCCACTACTATGTCATCAGGTTGGGATGGAGCCTCACTTTGTTGGGAACTGAACAGAGGGATTTGAGAGGCTCCAAAGCTTACAGTAGAAGGAAAACTTTCATAAGGAAAGTTTCCCTCACCCACATTCTGTTCTTGACTGCTAAGAAGGTTAACATAACCAGAGTACTGGTTACATTGATTCCTTGAATCCATAGCACAAAGAACAGAAAAGAGATTTTAGAAAAGAGGAGAGAAAGACCATATGGAGATAATGTGAAAGAATGAATAAAGGATGGGATTTAATAGGAGAAAGACGATATGGGGATTTAACAAGTAATAACTAACCACCTAACAATTATCTACCAATGTCTAATCACAACTTATTACATCTTCCACAACTACAAACCTATGAGACTTCATTAACAATGTTATTCAATTTAAAGGAGATTTAGTTTAATTTTAAGTACAGTTTTTAGAGTTGATAGAACAGGTTGTTACTTGAAAGCAGAAGTACAAAATCTATTTAATGTCTACGCAATAACTATCAACTAAACTATAAAGTAACCACAACACTATCAAACTGAACTATAAAGTAACCACAACACTATCAAACGACACTATCAAGTAACCACAACACTATCAGGTTACTACAAAACTATCATTTCGTTTCCACAAACCTATCAAGTCACCACAAAACTATCAAGTAACCACAACACTATCAAGTCACCACAAAACTATCAAATAACCACAACACTATCAAGTAACCACAAAACTATCAAGTAACCACAACACTATCAAGTAACCACAAACCTATCGAGTAACCACAACACTATCAAGTCACCACAAAACTATCAAGTAACCACAACACTATCAAGTAACCACAAAACTATCAAGTAACCACAACACTATCAAGTAACCACAAACCTATCGAGTAACCACAACACTATCAAGTAACCATAACTTAACAACAAACGACAATCATATAAACAACAAACGACAATCATATAAACTGAATCCAACAAATCACAAGATACAGAGGAGATATAACAGAGGAGATCCAACATACCACTACCTATAAACTGTGAATCAAACAATCACTGGTTCCACTAAAACAAAAGGAACACAACGACATGCAGAGGAGATATAAAACGACAATAACAAAATCCAAAGAAGTAGAGCCTTACCTTTTAGATTGAAATTGGAATCGACGCGGTAGAGAAGAGATCGGCTTTGAAATTGGAATCGTCCAAGTTATGGTCGCCTATTATTTCGCCGTCGAGAGAGCAAAGGGGAAGAAGTCGGGGCTGGAGAGAAGAGATCGCCTCGAGTGAGCAAATTCACGGCGAGGATATCGACCTTCGAGATGAAATCGTCGGAGTTATGGTCGCCTGTCGTTTCGCTGTCGAAAGAGCGAAGGAGAGCAGATGACTTCGATTTAGAAATGAAATGGTGGTCGAACCCCTAGACGCGAAGGAGAGCAGAGACACCTGGCAAGTTAGGAACGACTTTAAAATTCCTTAGCTAAACCACTTTCTCATAATTCCTTAGCATTTTTCATTTATTTTCAGGCCCAAAAATACCTAAGGAACTGGCTTAAGCCCCGCGATATTGATGCTCTTAATTCTTTTATTTTCTTAGGTTTGAGCAAAAAATCACCGATTCTAAAAAACACAAAGTGCTCTGACATCAGGATCAATGGCGGCTAAGCCTTGTTTGAAGATCAAAGGGAGAGGAAAAGGACCAAAGGGATCGTCTTCTTCCACCACCTCGTCATCATCATCCAAGAACGAGCTCGTCAAGGAGTGGACCAACTGGTCGCTGAAGAAAGCAAAGGTGGCGACTCAATATGGATTCATCCCACTGATCATCATCATCGGCATGAAATCAGATCCAAAGCCTCACCTTTTCCAGCTTCTCAGCCCCGTCTAAACCCTCCAACTTGGCTAGAAAATCTTCGTTATGTTTTAGTTGCTCTACTTCCCCAACTTTGTTCTGTTTTCTTTTTCATAATATATTATATGAAATGTCCTTCAAAGTTTTGTTATTTGCATTTTCTGCTCTCAAACAATTATATCAATAAAACAAATTTCATTTTCAAATTGAATAAACAAATTGAAGAAAAAAATAAGAAAAAGAATTGATTTTGTGATTACGTTGGTCGAATATCTTGAATCATTTTGACAACTTGAGCTATATGAGGTCGTTCTTGTTGCTTCAGGCCAACGCAAGCCAATCCTATCTGCAACATCTCTACCATTTCTTCCTCCTCATCACCACCACCACCACCTGATTCACTCACAATCTCCATATCAAACACTTCCCCTGTCCAATCTTTCGCCACCACGTTCCTTATCCAGCTAGCCAAGTCCATGTTCTCACCATGACTTGCTGCTGGCGACTTCCCCGTCAGAATCTCGAGCAGAACCACCCCGAAGCTGTACACATCCGAAGACTGCGTGCTTCTTCGAGTGTCTGTTATTTCAGGCGCGTGGTAACCTGAAGTAAGGCAAGTGGACTGAGGAAGAGATCTCATGATGGTTGTTAAGCCAACGTCGCCGATGCAGCCGTAGCGTTGCGAGTCTAAGAAGATGTTTGATGATTTGATGTTCCCATGTATGCATCTCCCGTTGTTCCCTTCATGGATCTTAGCCAGACCTCTCGCTGCCCCTGTTGCTATCCTCAGTCTAGCCTCCCAATCCAATGGTACTCTATCATACATTCCTCTCTTTCCTGCACAAATAAAATAAATAAACTAACATTTTGTTTGTGTACTCGTTTGGTTAAGTGAAGAAGTAACTAACCGTGCAGCAACTGGAAGAGGCTTCCTTGAGGGTAATAGCTATAGACAGCGAGTTTATCGTCTTTGGAGAAGTAGTAAGCCTTTAGCTCGGCTACATTCTCGTGTCTGATCATGCCTATGATCTCCATTTGTTGCTCAAACTCTCTTCTTCCCACCACAACTCGCTTCAGTCGCTTCACTACAACAGTGCTCATGTCTTCAACAGTTACTTTATAGGTTGTACCAAAAGCGCCTTTACCCAAAACTTCAGCAGATGAGCTAAGCAGATCATCTAAATCAAACAGATGGTTCTTTCCCCCGAAGAATATGATCTTGCCTCCTTCTTCAGCGTCGTCATCGTCTCTAGATGTCCAGTTTCTTGGAGGAAAAAACGATGTAGAGTCTCTCTTCCGTGACTTCCCTGAGATTCTAGCCTTTCCGAAACAGGTGATCATCATTTTATACACACCCAAAATACAAGCTGCAGATAGAATCAGCTAGGAACAAATAAAGGAGTCTTTGTTTGTTTCTCCTTATTGTTGCCAGAAAAGGATGAACTCTTGAATATTTGAAGAGATTTTGGTATTGTAACGATGAGCGATTGTTGGACAGGTCGATCTGCCTCAGGCTTGGCAGATCAAGAATCTTAACTCTTTAACTAGGAGAGAATCGGTGGTAAATGGACAAGAGAGGCGGTTCTGTTGTAGATAGAGATGAGTCAAGTTCTTGAGATTGATGAAATAACTCCCGTGTGTTGGTTCTTTCTAAGGCTTAGAATCTTCAGGAAGGTGGAATCACACCGGGAAGTCTAACGGAACGGAAACAATTCGATCTCGGTCTTGGTTGGCATGAAACTCTGGTCACAAACCGGAGCCCGGTGAAGAGAAACTAAGCAAAGCTTTTTATCGTGTTCAAGAGTCTCAGAGAAAATGAGAACAAAAGAGAGAAACAAAGAGAAGAAGAAGAAGACGTGCATTGTAAGAAACTGAAAAGTGAAAAGATATTCAGGCAGGTTATACCCGGCAAAAATATCAACATTTTATGGTATTTTAAGATAGTGTCTTATTTTTTTTATTTTTATTTGTTTGCTAGAAGATATAATAGTGTGCCTTATGTTGTTCAAGAAAAAGAAATACAGTATCTTATTTATTTTGTATTTTGCGCATATGTGTAATTGTTTATGTGTTCAATTGTTGGAGTTATATCAATAATTTAGTTTATTTTTTTGTAAATATTTGGTAATTTGTTAATCATGTTTTTTTTTTTGATAAAATTTTGTTAGTCATGTTAAAGAGTCACATTCTATTTTTAGAGAACAGGTAGATGGATCCTCCACCATTGGACATGGTCAAAAGGCTAATATCAAGTTGATGTACAATTATTGAAAACCTTATAAGAGACTACTATAAGGGTGTATATAGAGTCCAAGTTCAACATGGACACCACCACCACCATATTGATAGAAATTTTTAAAATATAGTTATAAGAAAATATGCATGATTAGAGAGGATTAACTAATCCAACAGCCACTTGTTGGATTTTTAAAATAATAAAAATGAATGTTATTGACTTATTGTATTCATTTTGCACAACTCCACTTGCATAGAACGACAAACAAGACCCTAAAGATATGGTTCGAATGTATTATTATTATCGTTAAGCCTGACAAATGAGAAGATCAAAGTTCAAACAATACTAAACGAAGTCGTTTGATAATAACGACATAAACGACAACGTTTTAAGCATTGAGATCATCTTCTGCCAAATAAAATTCAAGAGTTATTATTGTACCGAATCACGTTTCGTGTTTGTCCCTTGGTTCCATCGACGAGCCCCGTCTCTTTCACTGTATATAAACTACCATACCTCCTTCAACACACACACTCTCTCTCATCACTCTCATTTCACCTCTCATTTCACTTTCTCTCTCTACTCCAATGGAGTCCGCCGCTCTATCCCGAATCGGCCTCGCCGGTCTCGCCGTAATGGGCCAGAACCTCGCCTTAAACATCGCCGAGAAAGGCTTCCCGATCTCCGTCTACAACCGAACCACATCCAAAGTCGACGAAACCCTAGATCGCGCCGCCGCCGAAGGAAACCTCCCCGTCTCCGGCCAATACTCCCCTCGCGACTTCGTCCTCTCCCTCCAGCGCCCCCGATCCCTCATCATCCTCGTCAAAGCCGGAGCCCCCGTCGACCAGACCATCGCCGCCTTCTCCGAGTACATGGAGCCCGGAGACTGCATCATCGACGGAGGCAACGAGTGGTACCAAAACACGGAGCGACGGATCTCCGAAGCCGAGCAGAAAGGACTCCTCTACTTAGGCATGGGAGTCTCCGGCGGCGAGGAAGGCGCTCGGAACGGTCCCTCCCTGATGCCAGGAGGATCGTTCCAGGCGTACGATAACATCAGAGACATATTGGAGAAAGTCGCGGCCCAGGTTGAAGATGGGCCTTGCGTTACTTACATCGGAGAAGGCGGATCTGGGAACTTCGTCAAGATGGTGCACAACGGGATCGAGTACGGAGACATGCAGCTCATCTCCGAGGCGTACGACGTGTTGAAGAACGTTGGCGGGTTGAGCAACGAGGAGCTCGCGGAGATTTTCGCGGAGTGGAACCGAGGTGAGCTGGAGAGTTTCTTGGTTGAGATTACTTCGGATATTTTTAGGGTTAGGGATGAGTTCGGTGGTGGAGAGTTGGTGGATAAGATTTTGGATAAGACTGGGATGAAAGGTACGGGGAAGTGGACTGTTCAGCAGGCGGCTGAGCTCTCTGTTGCGGCTCCGACGATTGCCGCTTCTTTGGATTGTCGGTACTTGAGCGGGTTGAAAGATGAGAGGGAGAATGCTGCTAGAGTGTTGAGGGAAGCTGGGTTGGAGGAAGAGATTGGTACTGCTGGGTCAGGTGGGATTGATAAGAAGAGGTTGGTTGATGACGTTAGGCAAGCTCTGTACGCGTCGAAGATATGTAGTTACGCGCAAGGGATGAATCTGCTTAGAGCTAAGAGCTTGGAGAAGAGCTGGGACTTGAATTTCGGTGAGTTGGCTAGGATTTGGAAAGGTGGGTGTATCATAAGAGCTGTGTTCTTGGATAGGATCAAGAAAGCTTACCAGAGGAATCCGGATTTGGCGAGCCTTGTGGTTGATCCTGAGTTTGCTAAAGAGATGGTTCAGAGACAAGCTGCTTGGAGGAGAGTGGTGGGTTTGGCTGTCTCTGCTGGGATTAGCACCCCTGGAATGTGTGCGAGTCTTGCGTATTTTGATACTTATAGGCGTGCGAGATTGCCGGCGAATCTGGTGCAGGCGCAGAGAGATCTGTTTGGAGCTCATACTTACGAGAGGATTGATCGTTCTGGTGCGTACCACACGGAGTGGACTAAGCTTGCTAGGAAGAGCAATTGAGGTTTTTGTATTCGTGGAAACCGTTGTCTTGCTTATGGGTTTTTTTTAAAACCCAAATTGTTTCGAGAGCATTTTGTTAAGATTTCAAAAATAAGAAATGCACTACATTGATCTTTGTTTATTCTAGTATGTCTGGCTACTACTAGTTCACCAATCGGCCGTGTAATCAATGTTTCAATCAAATGCATTAATAAAGCATCCGAACAAAGTAAACTCATGAACTGATAAAACCTAAGAAGGTTCATAGAGGCCGAGCACATGACCGTCGAGACATCTCACAGATGCAACCTGGTTATCAAAAAAAACGTTACCAATGAATATGAGATTTGAGCATTTGCAGAAAAGATAAAAGAAGAAGGTCGCTGCTTGCTTTACCTTGCCGTGGACTTCGTATTTGATAGAGCCATCGAGTTCAGCTCCTAGCTCCATAAGTTTGGAGATTGATGTATTAATGTCTGTCACAGTGAACGATAGTAACGAAGAGTATCCTTTCTCACTCACCACATGGTCGCTGCATCAAAACATTAATTCTTTATCTTTGCAATAAATGGACACTATATGATCAACATTTTCATCAGAATGCTTTACAGTGAATTGAAAGCAACTAAATTAAAAAAAAAAACTGCTCTCGAGAAACAAACCTACGAAAAACACGTTTCATTGAGGCAAATGATCAAACAGGTGATCTGCATTGGTGGGTATTTAAATTATTACCTGGGAGATTGCATAAGAGCTAGCTTGAGAGGACCAGACTGAAGCTCGGCCCAACGTAAAGTGACGACATTGACGGAGAAATCGAGACCTTGCGCGTAGAATCGAGCAGCTTTTGGTACATCTTTGTGTAGCTGCAAAATCCACCTGAACGACGCCGTCGCCATCTCTCTCTCTCTATCCAGAGACAAAAAAAACACCGCTGACTTTGGTAATAAACCCCATGTATCAACTTAAAACGATGCCGTTTTGACCTCTGTTTTATATAATAGTCTCAACTCAAATAACATTTGATTCACAGTTTCACTAACTACTCTGTTTCTACAACGACAAAGAAACCGAATTTCAGAGAAAAAGAAATATGATATTACATAGTTACAAACAATTTACAGATTTGTAACATATCCAGAACATGGAATGTAACCCATCAGACTAGTGTCTATTTCTCTCAGAATCTTCCATCGACATTGTGAACTCTTTTTCCTAGACAGGTTCTTCTTTAACCCTTGAAAAGCCGAATCCGTGGCCGGGAACTCTTGGTTCTCGCTTCGCTTAGTTTAGCTTTCAGAGTGTTGTCTTTCTTCCCTCCTTGTGCTGTTGCTGTTAGATCAGATGTCATGGCTCTCGGATTCCAATGCCGAATCGGACTCTCTGCTCTCCTACTACTACTTGGTGGTGGTAGGTAACTGCAAGAACCCTCATCCATCCCTTGAGTTTCCGACACTAACCTCCGATGACTTCTAATCATTTCTCCAACCCCATTATTGTTCCTTTCTTCAGTAGCTCCACACTTCTTCTTCTTCTCGTTATTAGACATGGCCCACGCCATCTGATCCTCGAACTTCACCTGTAAACTCGAGGGTTCCACACCTCCATCACTCACATGTTTCTTGAGCTCAAAGCAATTCGACTCTTCTTCCTCCTCCTCACTCTCCACTTCCTGAATCGGCGCGCTCATGGCGTTAAACGGAGCCGACTCAAGTGAACTCCTACGTTGATTCTTAGGCAACTTCTCCTTACTCTTGAGAAACGCTTCTATCTCAACCTCTAGCTTCTCCACCACGGACCCTTCCTCACCACCGCTCTGAATCCTCTCGTCAAGCCAAGTCTCCGCTATACAAAGAACCATCTGATCTTCCTCACCCCAACAACCTTCCCAACAACTCTTATCCACCTTCTGCTTCAAACCATGAACCTCCCTCTCGTACCTCTTGATCCCTCTCGCGAACTCGTCGCACAGCCTCTCCATCATCTTCCTCCACTTACCCCCTCTCTCCATCTCCTCCACGCAGCTGGACAACGCAGACTTCGCCTCGGAGAGCTCCCGCGCGAGTTTCCTCTGCAGACTCTCGGACCGTCTCCTCAGTCTCCGCTCCTCTTCTAGCTGCTGAACCGCGGAGCTTAACCTGTCCCGTTCTTTCGTCGTGTCGTTCGATAGCTTCTCTTCCGCCAGCTGCTTCACCAACTCGTCCATCTCGCGTCTGTCGGCTTGCTGGCAGCGGAGAAGCTCTTTGATCCTGGCGCGTGAATGAGCGAGCTCGCTTTTCAGAGATTTTATCAAGGAGATGTTAGCGGAATGCTGCTCCTCCAGGGTCCAGATCCGGTTCAGTACTTTGAGAAGTTCGGTTGATGTCTTGAGATTGTTGTTGTGATTAGGCTCACCAGCTCGTCTTCTTCTTCCGTGAAGATCCAGTGAGCTTCCGGGAGTTATTGCTCCTCCGTTATATGGAGCCACCTGCAGAATGATTCCGTCTCAAAAGCAGGCAAACATAATACTAATAAGCTTGGGACTTAAATGTGAATGAATTACCTCGAGGGAGCTGGCAGGAGATAAGGGCTGGTTTCTTTGATGATGTTTCATAAGCATTTGACCGATCTGTTTCCTTATACTTCCCGCACTCTCTGGCTGGGACCACAAGAAAGAATCAAAACCAAAATATTAATGATGCGCTAGTACGAGAAACAAGTAGAGTTGAACTAAAAGGGTCACATTTTCAGATAGAACCCTCTTCACTAAAAAAATCTAGTAATCAATCAGTAACCAAAAGCAAGTGAGAGCTCAGAGTAAAAGGCAAACCTTCACCATAAAAGGTTCAACTTCAGCGCAAAAGAAACTCTAAATCAATAATAGAACAATTAAAGCAAACCTAGAACACTTGTCACCAATATGAAAAAAAACTAAATTTGACAAAAACCCAAAATCTAAAACAGAGGGAGTACAATCTTAGGCTAGATTTTACCATTTCATCACACAAGCCATGTAAGAAAACTCTCACAGATAAACGCATAGTCACTATAAATCCAGACATAAGCTATGTCCAATCCTAAAAGTAACCAATCAGTTTCATAAGATATCAATCAGCTAAAGAAAAAAACTAACTAATCACCAGGCAATCCCAAAATTCTAGAGAAAGAGTTGATATCTTAAACCCTAAAAAGACAAAGAGAGAGAGAGAGAGAGAGACCTGGTCATCAGTGAGGTCAAGACCATTGTCTCTAACCGCCGTCTTTCCATGGCCGTGACGAGGACGGCGGTTACTAGGATCACCGCCAGAACTGTACGGAGGTCGGTGCATTTTAGCTACAGGAGAGATCTCGCGGTCTTGGTCGAAGTACTGATAAAATTCCCAGAGAGAAGCTGCAAGCTTTCTAGAGGAAGAAGGAGGGTGGTAATTAGGGTTGAAGCTAATGCGCGTTGGGGTGGAGGGTGGCCGAAAGACACTTCTATGGCCTACAGAAACGGCTCTTCTCCTTAACTTTTCTATAAAGGTTTTCCCTTTTTGCCCTTCTTCCTCTCCTCCTCCATCTTCCTCCTCTTCCCCTCCTTTACTCTTCATTTCTTTAAACCGCCTCTTCCCAACCTAAAAGTTATTATTAATATTACCTTTTCTTCTTTTGTTCATACAGTGATCTAAGAAACCTTCTTTCTCTCTCTCTCACTAATCATGGAAGAAAACTCTTGTCTCTCCTGTCTTAATTCATTTCGATCTTCAATTTTGGGTGTTTCTTCTGAACTATTCAAGTGTGTTTTTTTTTTGTTTTCATCCGTTGTATGGCCGCAAAAAGGAATAATTGTGTCACTTCCTTGGACCATTCATTAGTTTCGTAAGCATCCGACTTAATTGTGTTTATAAAATTTATTAATTCGATCTTATTTTTTTGTCCGAATAAAAATCATTTTATTTTTTATTTTCTGAAGAAGACGAAAAAAACAGAAGAGTGTGCTGTCACAGTCTGAGCACCTACTGGCATCAGGTTTATCTTTCGCGCAGAACTTGTAACTTTTGTTCTTTGGTTTATGTGTATACCCCACCCCCTCCGGCCTCCCCAAAGGTTATCGGATATTGTTGTTGTTTCTACTTGTTAAATTATGGTTCTTAAAATATTTAAACTTTCCTGAGAGAAAATTTCTAAAAAAGAATCAAAAATTGTTTTTTTTACCAAAAAACAAAAAAATGACCACAGTAAATTTCATTAAAGAGTAGCAATTGTATCCTTAATTTAAAGATGTATAAATAAAAACTTTATTAAATATTCGAGACATTTTTTATTTTTTTCAATTTTTATTTTCAAAATCTGAAAAATAAATGTGTGTATTCTTTTTAATAAGAATTTAAATCTTAAATTTAAATCCTAAACTTCACCTCTCAAAACTGCATCCCCAAATTTAAATTATAAATCTTAATTAATCCTAAAAGTTATAAGTGTATTTCACCTATTTAATGAAATGTATTTTGGTCATTTTGATCTTTCAATTTCAATGTCAGTTTTGTGATAAACTTTTTAGTATTATCTTAAGGTTATTCTTTTTCTGTAATCATACGAAATGTTTTCAATTTTTCAGTCATCGAACAAAAATAAGTAGAGTACAGAAATGAAAAAAACTATGTAACATTTCCGAGCAACCTTATTGAATTCTACCGTGGAAAAATAGATTCCTTTAAACATATTTATCACTTGTGTTAGCAGAGTACTATGCATAACCCACAGTAATACCAATGACCATATATGGTAGTCTATTGTCTTTTATTATATGAAATAAATAGTTTTTTTCAGGGAATTCTATACGTAAGCTCAGTTTTTTCTTATTTAGTTATTTTGTTGTAAATGTTTTTATACGGGGGACCATGCATTTAAACAAAACAAAATTACTTAGTTATTTTGTTGTAAATGTTTTTAAACGGGGATCATGCATTTAAACAAAACAAATATAAGCCAACTAGGTGTTTTCCTGCACCATGTGCAGTAAAAAAATTAAAATATTTTTTTAACAGATAAATATAAATTATATTTAATTTTTAATTAATATTAATATTATAAATTTTCTTTTTTATCAATATTTTAATATAAATTTGATTTAACTGAACATTAAAATTAAGATAAAAACAATTTTGTTTATTTTGAATTATATTTAAGAATGTGCATGTATATATTTAAAATTATAATCTTATATAGATTTTTCTATATATTTATTTTAATTAAATAAATATGTAAAATTGCATAATTGTCAAAAATTAAAATTAAAAAATATTTATAAAATCTGTAGGTATATATAAGAAACTAATGATTTTACGATTTAGTTTGATTTTATGATTTAATTTTATAATTTTATAAAATTATGTATATATTTTGAAATATTTTTAATTTAAATGATATTTCGAAATTTGAAATGCCATAATTAAATATATTTATTTTAATGATGATTTATGAGTTATTACCATATTTTAAAAAAGTCCAAAAATATAAATCGACAATAAATATAATATATGAGTTATTGCCATATTGTAAAAAGTTTAGCAAAAATTTAAATTAACATTAAATATAATTGTTCATGTCATATTAATCTATAAAACATGTCATCAATTTTAGTAGTCATGTCATATTATTTTTGTGAAAATGATTGTAGAGAAGACATATGACAAAATCATTTCTCAAATATAATCTAGGAGATGTAAAAATAATAATCGTCAAAAATTAAAATTTAAAAATATTTATAAAATATGTAGTTATATATAAGAAACTAATGATTTTACGATTTAATTTGATTTTATGATTTAATTTTTATAATTTTTCAAAATATGTATATGTTTTTGAAATATTTTTAATTTAAATTATATTTCGAAATTTGAAATGCCATAATTGAATAAATTTATTTTAATGATGATTTATGAGTTATTACCATATTTTAAAAAAGTCCAAAAATATAAATCGAAAATAAATGTAATATATGAGTTATTACCATATTTTAAAAAGTTTACCAAAAATATAAATTAACATTAAATATAATTGTCCAAGTCATATTAATCTATAAGACATGTCATCAATTTTTGTAGTTATGTCATGTTATTTTTGTGAGAATTATTGTAGAGAAGACATGTGGCAAAATCACTTATAATGTAAATGAAATACGAAATTTGAAATGTCATAATTGAATATATTTATTTAATGATGATTTATGAGTTATTACTATATTTTAAAAAAGTCCAAAAATATAAATCGAAAATTAATGTAATATATGAGTTATTAACATATTTTAAAAAGTTTACCAAAAATATAAATTAACATTAAATATAATTATCCATGTCATATTAATCTATAAGACATGTCATCAATTTTTATAGTCATGTCATGTTATTTTTGTGAGAATGATTGTAGAGAAGACATGTGGCAAAATCACTTATAATTTAAATGAAATTCGAAATCGAAATGTCATAATTGAATATATTTATTTTAATGATGATTTATGAGTTATTACCATATTTTAAAAAAGTTCAAAAATATAAATCGAAAATAAATGTAATATATGAGTTATTAACATATTTTAAAAAGTTTACAGAAATTATAAATTAACATTAAATATAATTGTCCATGTCATATTAATCTATAAGACATGTCATCAATTTTAGTAACCATGTCATATTATTTTTTTGAGAATGATTGTAGAGAAGACATGTGGCAAAATCACTTCTCAAATATAGTCTAGGGGATAATTTATTATTATAATCAAGCGATGACGGTTCAGTAGTTTGGAAAGAACTTCCGATCTAATATGAATCTTTGATCGAATCCTGCTGACTGCTAAGAATAAAATTTAATATTTGGGTTTTTTTTTGTCCGGTAACCGACGTATATTCCGACCAATAACATACACTGCTATATCGACGTATATCCTGACCAATAACATAGACTGCTATAGATATTCGCCGCTAATCTAAATTTCGGTAGAAATCAGAATACTCCAAATTATTCAAAAATAAAAAATAAATAAGAATTTTTTTATAAAAACTCCGGTGACTGTGGTTGAAAATGTTGTGGTTTTGATTGAAGTTAAACTTAGATTTTGGTGATAAATCAAAATTTTCAAAAGGCTACCGAATAATTGTTAAATATTGGATACCATTAAACACATTAGATCATTTAGAGTAGGAGTGTTAAAATGTAATTTAACGATGAAAATCATTTTGATGTTACAAAAATTCAACATGTTGAATAAAAAATAGAGATTAATAATGGTCCATGTTAATTTTTCAAAATTTTGATAGTTTTGTATCTTCTTAATTATTTAAAAATAATAATTTAATTATAAATTTAGTAATTTATTTTTATTTTACACAAAAATATTATTGTATATTCTGTATAAATTATGACTAGGTTTATTTAGTTTTAACCTATAAAAATTAATTATTAATAAAACATTTATTTTATCAAACAAAACTATTATATTTTGTGTAAAAATTTAGTGTGTATTGAAATGATGATGTTAAAAAAATATGGACTATTAAATATATAAAGAAAATGAAAATGAGTCATTGACATTTTTTATTAATAGTCACGACGACGGCTTATTTATTTGTTTAATCATCCGACGTGAATACGTTATATTAGAAGCAATAACAAAAATAATGCCAAAACCCGGTTCAAGGCCGGCTCAATGGTATCATGAGCTCTAGGGCAAAAAAAAATTTCCTAACTACTATTTTTCTTTAAAAAATCTGATAGATATTTATGTTTTTTTTAAATATCAGAAGTATTTAAGAAAAAAACTGTGATAAAACAAAAATACTTTCGTATAAAAAAATTTGGACCCCTTTTTATTTTTAACATAAAAATATATACATTTTTAAAAAAATTGAATCCTTATCTTCTAATAAATAGGGGACAACGGACTGGACCTAGAGTGATCGCACCGATTGTCCCCTTATGTAAGCCGGTACTGACCCGGTTTAACCAACTTTGATATGTTTTCAGTTTGACTTTGTTTAGGACGAGAATGCTTGTCTAGATTCATTAAGCGGAAACTAAATTAATATTTGTAACATTAATTTATTACAAATCAATATTTTATAAGTAACTGATAAATACAACCGGTTTTAAATTTTGGACACTAATTGTCTAGCCAAATGATTAACATAGAGAACAGATAAGACCAATAAACGCAGGGGGTAAGATTATATATATACACTCACACATAAGACAAGTGTCGTCTAAATTTTTTTATAGACTATGTTTTAAAAACGATAGATTATGACCCTCCCTTAAAAAAGACGGATATATTTTTTTGTTCTATATTTTTTTAGAAATTTTAATTTTTGTATTTGTACTTTTAGTCATATTTGTTTTTTTGTATAGTATATTATTAAATGATTAATAAAATGTTTTAAATGAGTAATAAGTTGTTTTAATCAATACTATTAAAATAGTTGATTAACAATATATTAACAAGACACTGATAGTTCTTTTTAGTAGTATTGATTAACAATATATTAACAAGACACTGATATTGTTTTTAGAGTTATTAATAGTTCTTTTTGTGTAAGTTACAGTCAATAGTTATGTCAAAATTTTAAATAATTTTATTTATACACTAGATGTTTTATCGTATATCTGGACATTATCATGTTACAAATATTTATTGTTGTCGTTATTATTAAAGTTACAAATCTGTTTATTTTTTTACTTAATTAGTGTTTATACATTTTTATTTTAAATCTATTTTTATAATTAAAATTATATTTCCAGATAACAACATAATAAATATAAGAATTATCTTTTTATTTTAAACTTTTTATGTTTATTTATAACGATATATAATTTATAAATAATTATCTAATATATTAAATTATTTATTAAAATATAACTGATATTAACCAGTATATCTTTTAATATATAGTTTAGGAGCGAAGCTAAAGATTATTTTGAAGAAAAATAGTGAGTATAGTAAAATTAATAGTTTTATACTCTAATTTTTTTATTTGTTTTGGAAAGTATTTAAACTTTCTTAGTTTTAAATTCGGATGTTGTCTGACCACTTTATTTGTACGTAGTAAAGACTGCCCTGCATATGACATAACATAACACAAGATACTCAAGAGATTCTCAATCTCAATTATTTAGTCAACTACAAAGATACATAGAGAGAGAGAGATATACACATAATTTCAGTTTTCAGACAGAAGATGACTACTTTGGTCAACGGGGCATCTCCGGAGACGGTGGAAATGATGAAGGCGACATCAAATGGAGTGTTCCAAGGAGAAAGTCCGTTAGACTTTGCTCTTCCTCTTGTCATTCTACAGATTTGTCTTGTCGTCGCCGTCACTCGCTCTTTGGCCTTCTTCCTCCGCCCCATGAGACAGCCACGTGTTGTGGCCGAGATCATAGTAAGTCTTCAATCAACCCGCTTTACAACAGTTTTATTATTTTTGGTTCATGAAAGACAAGATCTGTACGTTCTTGTTGTCTATTTAGAGAGCTGATCATGGTTGCATCCAAAAATTTTGGTTCCGTTTTGTACAGCTTTTTTCTGTTTGAAGTTGAAAAAGAAATAGAGTGAGAACTGACAAACCTTCTACTGCTAACCAGAAGTTGTTTTTGGTATTATCAAATTTTGTCTAGTTCTTTCTAGGAAAATTGAGTTTTAATTCCATTTTATTTTTTGTTGCATCTGTGTGTCTTAAATCTCTGTTGTACCAGTAAAATGTCCAGTACGGTATGCCTTTTCGGTTTAGGAAAGTTACTATTTCTAATGAGAAAAGGAAATCGGGTTTTGAGGCTGTATAAATATGGGTCTAAAAGTTTGTAAATTATTATCACATCATTAATAAAAAACCCTAAACGGGTATTTGCCTCAATACGTTTTCTTCTCTATTCTTCTTCTAACCTAAACGACGGCTGTTCACAACATTTTTGTCGGATTCGGTTTGAATTTTTTTTTGTATTTAGAAAAACTAGTCATCCTATTCGTATTAAAACTTCGTTCGGACTTCAGCTATACTTCTGTTGGTTTAGTTTTCACGTTTAGAAAATCCAGTTATAAATTAGCTGTTTGGGACTTCAGCTATACTTCTGTTCGGGTCAGAAACATTTGCCAATGTCCGGTTTAACCGTAACCTTAACCAAACATAAATTAATTTGTACCGGGATCCAGGGTGGGATACTTCTGGGCCCGTCGGCGCTCGGTAGAATCACGGCGTACAAGAACTCACTGTTCCCGGCGAAAAGCCTGACTGTGCTCGACACCCTCGCAAACCTCGGCCTCCTTCTCTTCCTCTTCCTCGTCGGCCTCGAGATCGATCTGAAATCTCTCCGCCGCACCAGCCGAAAAGCGATCTCCATCGCCGCCGCCGGAACGCTCCTCCCTTTTGCTATGGGCGTCGTCACCTCCTTCGCCTTCCCGGAAGTTTCCTCTTCTTCCTCCGGAGACAATAACAGCAGAGTTCCGTTCATCATTTTCATGGGAGTAGCACTCTCCCTCACAGCTTTCGGAGTCTTGGCTCGAATCCTCGCCGAGCTAAAGCTTCTCACCACCGATCTCGGCCGTATCTCGATGTCCGCCGCCGCCGTCAACGACGTCTCCGCTTGGATTCTCCTCGCTCTGGCCATATCTCTCTCCGGCGACCGGAGCTCCTTGCTCGTTCCTCTCTGGGTTCTGCTGAGCGGGATCGCGTTTGTGATCGCTTGTTTTCTAATCGCGCCGCGGATTTTCGAACTGATCTCTCGGCGTTGCCACGAAGGCGAACGTATAGACGAGAAGTACGTCTGCCTCGCGCTTTGCGCGGTTCTGTTCGCGGGTTTCGCAACTGACGCGATTGGAATCCACGCGATTTTCGGCGCGTTTGTAGTCGGTGTTCTGTTTCCGAAAGGCCGTTTCGCGGACGCGATCGCGGAGAAGATTGAAGATGTCGTCATGGGTCTTCTGCTGCCGTTGTACTTCGTTATGAGCGGTTTGAAAACGGACGTAACTACCATTCACGGTCTGAAATCGTGGGGGAGACTCGCGCTGGTGATCGTAACGGCTTGTTTCGGGAAGATCGTTGGGACAGTGAGTGCTGCCTTGTTAAGCAAGGTAGGGTTTCGTGATTCGCTTGTTCTTGGAGTCTTGATGAACACGAGAGGTTTGGTCGAGCTTATTGTTCTCAACATTGGCAAAGACAGAAAGGTAATTTTCTCTAATCTTATATTAAATCTTTTTATATTAAACTAAACAATAATGTAATTATGATATAATTATGTAACGCAGGTTTTGAGCGATCAGACATTTGCAATTATGGTTCTCATGGCGATCTTTACGACGTTCATCACAACGCCACTAGTCATGGCGTTTTACAAACCAAGCGAGACAACGCAAACGCTGGACAGTGATAGCTACAAGAACCGCAAACGCAGACGCAAGATTGAGAGCGATGAAGAAGAAGAAGAGCAAACGCACCAGCTTAAGGTTTTGATATGTCTTCAAAGCGTTAAAGATATTAATCCGATGGTGAAACTAATCGAAGCTTCTCGCGGAAGAAACGAAACTAGAGAAAGCTTTTGCGTTTACGTTATGCATTTAACTCAGCTCTCGGAGAGACCTTCTTCGATTCGAATGGTTCAGAGGGCGAGAAGAAACGGTTTGACTTTTTGGAACAAGAAAAGAGATAACGTTGTGGTCGCGTTCGAAGCTTCTTGTAACCTACGAAACGTTTCGGTGCGTTCCGTGACCGCTATTTCACCTTTGTTAACAATTCACGAGGATATATGTAGCTCTGCGGATAGCAAACACGCAGCGTTTGTGATTTTGCCGTTTCATAGACGGTGGAGATCTCTGGAGCAAGAGTTTGAAACCGTGAGATCAGAGTTTCAGGGGATTAACAAAAGAGTTCTTGAAAATTCGCCGTGTTCTGTCGGAATCTTGGTCGACCGTGGTGGTCTCAGTGACATTCATTCTGAGGTAGCTTCAAGCAGCTTCTCGCTTTCCGTCAATGTTCTGTTCTTTGGTGGCGGCGATGATCGTGAGGCTTTGGCTTACGGGTTACGAATGGCGGAGCATCCTGGGGCTAAGTTAACCATTGTGGTTATATCAGGTCCAGAGATCTCAAAACTTGACATACTTGAAGTGCAAGAAACATCTCCTTCTCTGTTAGACGAGCGATTCCTTGCCGCGATCAAGAATACGGGGGCCATTTCGACGAGATTTGAAGAGAGGATAGTAAAATCTACAGAGGAAGTGGTTAAGATTATACAAGAATTTTGCGAGTGTGATATTTTATTAGTGGGAAAATCCGCGGAAAGACCCTTTGTTTCGAAACTACCGGTTATGGATTATCCGGAACTTGGACCGGTCGGAAACTTGATCCTCATGTCTACTTCGGTTTCAGTGTTGGTGGTTCAACAGTACACCACGAGAAATCCTTCCGTTGTGGGTTCAGTCTCTGTTGTGATGGTGGAGACGCCATGAAAAGAAAAGAAAAAAGCTGAAAAGATGGGTAATACAAATAGTGTGCATAAACATGTATTAAAATGATCCTCCTTAGTCCTTTTCATGAGCTTGTGAAGGTGTTGTAAGATCAAACATGTTTAAAAATTAGTGGCACAAAATACACTTAAAAGTATATTATTAGATATAGATTAGTCATGTTGTTAAAGATTGTCATGATAGTGGCTATGTAGGAATTTTTTAAAATTTGGTGTACCATATTTATCATTTATTTCGCTTACACGTTCATTATTAAGCTAGATTTACTTTCAGTGGTACAAGTTAGTTAAAAATAACTATCGTAGTAAAACCCAAAATTGTATAACACAAAAGTTTCTCATCAAACAAGACATGACATAATATAGATATTAGATGATATGGATTGCATCGAAAGACAAATCTAGCAGAACACATAAACTCCCAAAATAAGATTGTTACATAGCTTAAGCTTATTCAATCATCACAAGGCCAGAGTAATCAAAAACACACATACACACACACACTCCCATTTTTTTTCCTTTTTTTTAATAACAGTCATAGAGTTTGATATCCATCTTGACTCTAAAATACTTCGCACCTTCAAAGGTGTCAGTTTCAAACGTAACAATCCCTCGGGACATGAAGAAATCACCTGTCCCCCCGACCACAGACAAATCTCGTGTCTTCTCCATCATAAGATCTGCTCCCATTATGTTTAACGTCCCTTTGTGTTGAGTCGAGTTAAACACAAGTGTGTATGAGAACCACGCATTGTAATCATTCTTCATGTCGTAGAAATAGAACCCCTGAGCACGTGCCACAGGTTCGGATTGATAGTTTTTGTCTATGGTCACTGGATCGTCGAAGATCACGAGCTTTCCGAATTTGAAATTCCCGAGTCCCGGAGGGTTTGTAACGGCAGCAGATGTCGCGTTTTGCACGTCATCGACCCCAAACATTATGTCATGATAGTAGAGGACGAAGTTTTTGCAAGGTTTTGATTGAGATTTGGATGGTTTTCGAGCTGACATGACAGTTTCTGATAGAACAAGGACAATGAATAGGAAGAGAAATGATTTCATTTGGCGCACCATATTTTTGTCTATGAAGATGTGAAAGATAAGAATGAGAGTGTAAATGTAATTTGATGAAGAAAGTGTTGATTGATATACTAGTAAGTGTGATGGGTTTATATACAAATTGAGCTTAGTAGTCTGCATTAATAAAATGTAGAAGTGGACTAGCTCACTTTGTTTTTCTTCTGGTCAAATATATTTATTTTTTTTAGGTTGGTGAAAAGCTTTGTTTATGCATATCAACTATCAAGTGAAATCCTTTACGATGATATATCTGATACTTTTCAAATTAGGCGGCTCAATCACCTTTCGACAATTTCCACACATTGTAATGATAGATAAACCAGTTTAAGATAACTCGAATTCGTTGTTAAGTATCAAAACTAAATAGCTTAATTTCAATTGATCTAAAACATCTACCAGTACATAAATTTAGAAGCTGGAGAGATATCAAATCGGTAATGTAAATACATTGCCAATAGATTGGGTCATTGCGTTACTCTCAAGAACAAAAGAACATGTAGTTGCCGAGCGTCGAAAGCCATGTGGTAGTGTTTTCGTTGTAACAATTAGTTAACATTAGTACTACTCATTGCAACGATGACTTAGTTTCCGAATCTGGTCAGACAAAGGACTTGAAATGTCACCGAAATATGATATATCAAAATCGAGCTCCAAAAGATCATCAAATATCTAAACCATCTCATTTTGTTAGTTTATAACACTTGTATACTACAAGTATTAAAAATTCTAGAAATTGGTTAAATATTTTAATTGCGTTCATGATTTTTTATAAAGTTGCTCTAAAATTTTAGAATATTAAGATGATTTATGAATGTATAAAACTCTATCCTCAAAATTGGTTAATTCCCAAATATTTTCAAAATTTGCATAAAACATCATTTTAGCAACTAGCATGGTCGGGTCGTCTTTTAATTATGGGTTGGTGGGGAGCACTAATATCAGCACGGCGAGTTTTTTTCTAATACCTTATAATTTTACATGCCAATTTAGTCAAATGCCACTGACATGCTAATGAATTATATAATTCTTTTCCAATATTCACGTGTGGATTTAGTTTTACTAAACTACACTTTATTAGTTGTTGTGGGCTTAATTGTTAGTTGTTGTTTAAGTGTGGGTAAGAGTGAGGTAGCTTTGGATCCTCTCAGGATTAACAACATTCCGGAAGGTGAACAGGATGCAAGTCCCGGAGTTGCTCTCGCGACTTGTTTGTGTTGTCTGACGATTCTCTAGCTGATTAGGTGTTGTCGTACCATTTTACTTGAACCCCCCTTGTTCACTTCTGTTTATCCCCGTTTAGGGTTGATTCAATTCGGTTTTGGTGTCTCTTTTTGCTTTACTTTCAAGTTGTTCTTTTTTTTTTTCTGTTTATCTCATTCGTCTATCTCTATAAACTTCTGTTTATGTGTTTTTAATATGAAAACCAGTTAAAAAAACCACACTTTGTAAGTAATTTAAAACTTCAGTGTGTTTTATACTCTGTCTGTTTTACAAAAAATGTCAAATGATCTTTTTAACATATTAAAAAATAACTGAAATATATTTATTTTTTATAATATCTATGCAGTTTACAATTAGTATTAAGTTAAAACTAAATATAAATTGTATTGAAATTCTAAAATAATTTTTTTTATAACAAGAAAAAATGTCAAATAAAATTATTTATGAAACATAAAATATATATATGAAAATTAATTAATGTGTTGGTCTAACTTATAATTAGTACTGAATATCTATTACTTTATTATTAAACTTAAAATGACCATCTTTTAAATTATTGTTTTAGCATATATATATGATGTTTAGATCAGTTGTCAGTTTGGGTTTAAATTTTTATTGATACCCTATATATATATAAAGAAATTTAGGACTTTTTTCCTTCTCAAAATCAGTTGGTTACAGCTAAATTTGCCAATGATCTTTAACTACATCATTGTATCTTTTCTTTATGAGATTCCTAATCATGTTAATAAGTCAAATCTAACAAGTAGTGAACATTTTATCATCAATTCACCCATTTTATGCTATAAATTATGCTATCCTTAGCCGACTTAAAAGAACATTGGCATTTTGGCAGCCAATAAAGAACAAATTGCAGAATTTTAAATGTGACTTATAACTATTCATAAAATATTTTTATAATATCACGAAACCATGTATTACAAAAGAAAATACAGTACAGACAGAGACGATGTAAGTTTTGTTTTTGTTTCAAAAATTTGGCAGAAAAAGAAACAAGCAGAAATTCTTGATGGAAGCCTGATCACAAAAAGTTGCCTGGTCTTTGCTAATTCACTGTCACGTTGTTGAGCTCTCATCAGAGCCAGCCCTCTGGTCAAAGCCGTGGAAGCCCATGATTCCGACCAATTTATTTTTCACAAATTTATCAAATACTACTTTACTGTAGTGGCATAAGTTGAAGATAATGGTTTTGGTTTGGACAACCTCGATTCAAAACTGCTATAGTACATATTTTCTTTTCTCTTTTTGTTTTGAAAATGACCTTTTTCTGCTTGCAGCGTTTTAAAACTTAGGACTTGCTCCTAGAATTGGCTCCGGCTCTTATCAAATTTTACTTTGTTCACCGTATTACCTTTTTCTTTTTAGTTTTGCAATTTACAAATTCAAAAAGTTTGTTTATTTTTAGGCGAGATAATAAAATTAGATTTTTTTACGCTGTAGCACACTTTCTATTTTTTGAATTACTTCATTAGACACTTCTCACTTGTCCAACACAATATCTTTATCAAAAGACTTTCTTATCCTCACTTTAGACCAGACCAAGCTTCATCTAACCAAACATAAGAATCATTTTTAATATAATTTTTATATTTTGGACATATCCAACCACGTTTTCATTTAAAAAAAATACAAAACACAGATCTACATTCACTTTCTCCAGACCAAGAAAATCCTAATTTCTTCGTCCCTCTTTCAAACAACTAGAACATAGATTAAGTGAACTCAAAAGCTTACTGAATTGGATCTGCAGTTTGACGAACAACAATGGCGAAGAAGAAATCCAAGTTGTCTCTGAGCCACAACGTCACTGAGCCACTGAGTCCACGACTGTGTGAAAACTCCATGAATCTAAGCTCAGTGAAGCTTTGATTTATTTACATATCAAGATTTCTTTTTGATGAAGTAATGTATGGAAAACACTGGATTTAGACTTGCTTCAGATCTGTGGAAAAAAAAATGGTGTAAGCACATGACTATTTTAATGGAACCTTAAAGATGGCTCTTATCGTGAGATTTAATTTAAAGTTTAGTGCTTTTCCGTTGAGATGTTCTTCCGTCGAGATGTTTGGATGAAATATGTATGTCAACATAAACTGTGTCCACAAACTCTATGTCCTTAGAATCCTATATAATATATAAAATATATATATATATATATCCACAAAACAGTACTCTCTGTCCTATTTTAAGTGGAGTTTAAGGTTTTTTCACAAAGATTAAGAAAATACAAAATTTTATGTAATTTATCTTGGTTTTATACAAATAGCATTAAATAAAACAGTTTAACCAATAGAAAAAAAGATACAACATTTTGTAATTGGTTATAAATTTTAAGCAACATTAAATTTTGTCTAGGAAAGTGAGAATATCAATTATTTTGGGACAAAATAGAAATCCTTAAACACCACTTAAAATGAGATAGATGGAGTATTTACAAAATCTTATATGATTGAGAACTCTTCCGACGAACCTTCATCCATGGCATCTTGTATAATTCAGAAAAAAAACTAAGAAATATATGACTTGGAAAATCTGTAAATCCTATACAAAATCATGTCCAAAAATTTACGAAGAAATATCTGGAAATGAACCTTAGACACAAAATTGATTCTACAAAATTTTGTTCACAAAACTTTGTCCATAAAATCATGTCCAAGTTTTTTGAATATGAAAAATCAAAACAAAATTTACCATATCCACAATTTTGCTGTCCACATTTCTCAAATAAAAAAAAATTATTATCCAAACTTTTTATGTTCAAATAACCTTTTGTATAAATGTTAAAATATAATATATATATATATATATATATATATATATATACCAAAACGGATGTCTAAATGTAGAGAATTAAAATCATAATTTGTATTCATAAATTTATTTGATTTAAATATTTTAAAACGAAAATATAGGCAAAACATATTAAAGGGTGAAATAAACAAGAATAACATGTAACTAATATAGAACTAACTTGGTGTAAGTATGGATTTTAACGTTTTAGTGTTAGTGTCCAACTTTGATGTCCATGTCCACATTTTGTGTTTATGTATTTTTTGTCCATATCCACATTTTTTCCGTCCACATTTTCTATGTCAATGTATTTTTATATAATTTTTTAAATATATAAAATATATATATACAAATGGATTTTAAAATATAGAGAAAAAGAAATTATAATTTATTGTAACAATTATAATTTCTTTATATATCTTAAATTTTGAAAAAGACAAATATATATATATATATATATGTTGAGAAGAAAGAATATTTTATTATCAAATCTACTTTCTCAACCAAAACTGGTCCTCACCTTTGGATTGGCTTTCATCCGACATCTGTTGTTTGTCACTGCTCTCTAGGAACCAAACGACAACTTCTCCGAGTAAACACAAAACGCAAAGCTGTACGGTATTTGACAACTTGACAATATAAAAATACTATCACTAACTAAACCCTGGTCTCGGTTAAGGAAGTGAGGAGCATATTAGTCTCAAATCAGCTCAGAAACATGTTAAAGTGTCCCTCCAGCGTGTTGTGTCTGAATGTGTTAAAAAAAGAGAAAAAGTGTCTGAATATATAACTCACTCATAAAATTAACTAAAATTAATTGATTAGTATTAAAATTTAAATAATCAAAATTATTTATTTATTCGCTCCAAAGTATCTAAATTATCCAACATCTTTTGTCCAGATATTGGCATAATTTAAATCATCAAATATTTCTGTCCAAACAAATTGAAGTTACCGTAAAATAGAACTTAACTGAACAATGGGGTTTATTTTAGCCCAATATGAAGTTATCCTCGGTTCTTACTCGCAGCGTAGGACAGGTGTGTTGTATGCAAATGACTTTTGAATTGCTTGTATGCTAGTGACTTTTGTTTATCTCAATTCTAATGACTTTGAAGGTACATGCTAGAAATTGTGTGCATTTATTGCATAAGCTAATTATGGAGTTTCGAGTACGTATGGAAACTGAATAAGTTGTCTTCTTTTTCCTTTTCAGAAATCCATAACCATAAATCTCTTTTTAGCCCTTCATTTTATGATGAGTTGTTTTTCAACAGGCAGAACTAGCAGTTTCGGAGCTTTCAGGTAAGGCGATTAATAAATGACTTAGGAACAAATTATGTCGGAATTTTCGTTTATATTAGAAGTAAATCAGGCTCGAAAAAAGATTTGAAGTACGAGGCAAGTTCAATATTAGAATCGAGTTCGCTATACAATAAAAATCGAGGCCGCTAAGTTATCACTATAAAATTTCTCTCTAGGAGTTCTCTGGAGAACTTTGGGTGGGTTCTTTGACTACTTTCTCTTAGACAAAAAGAGGTACAAGTTTTTTATGTGTACTCATTAAGATCGTAAATAGGCTTAAAATCCCATCAAAGAGGAGAATATCAATTCTTCAGAAACTTGGAAACACAAGAACTCTAACTTGAATCGCAGCTTGCAGTTCTGGAAGCTAGGTTCTTTGCTAAGAAACCTCTTGCCAAAGGTAAATGTCAATACCAGTTATCTTTATATACATTAAATACACCTAATATGCATATTCACTTCAAACGATCATTGTTTCATAACAGGACTTGAAGAAGACTCCCTCTTTTCCATTAAAATGACAGTTTCGAACTTTTCTGTGCATCCAAATAAGTGAGAATAAATTCAAACTTAAAAAACTTTTAAATAGAAGAGCATATAATTTTAGTGAAACAAATCTATGTCCTTAAGCTTGAAAATGGAGGGTGGATATACCAGATGTCAGCATGCATATCCTTGGATCGTTCATCTTTAATTGCACAAAAACCAGATTCTAATGGCATTTTACTAGCTTTTATCCTAGCATTTCAGTTCTAATATTTTAGTCAAGGGATCTCATTTTACACTTGATTTTAAGAACAATGATAGAAGTAGAGATTAAGGTTTGTATTCTATGGCAGACAGGACCGGCTCAACAGTTTTATGGACCCTAGTGCAAAAAATAAAATTAGAGCCTTAAACTAATAGTAGTTCAAACTTCAAAATTTTTGATAAATTTTATTTTTAAAAATAAATATTATGAGTATGTTTTCAGAAAATTATGATGAAACCAAATATTTATATATATGGAAAAAAAATTTAACCTCTTTATAGATAATTTTAACATAAAACTATAATATATTTTTTAAAATCCAGATCCCTCGACTATTAAGAATGGGGAGACATTGGACTGGATTCCGGGCGGTCGCACCGTTTGTCCCCCACCTAAGCCGGCCCTGATGGCAGGTGGCAACAATAAGCTTCATTGATCTCAATTCTTCCACATCATTTGGTATCTATTCCTACTTCCCTCCCCAAAAAGCTAGAGTCCGTCTGATCACATCTTTATTGTTTTTTATTGTTTCATATGTCTTATCCAATATAAATCCATCAGATGAAAAAAAAGCATGGTATTCCTAACACAAGAGCTGAACGCGGACAAATCTTTCAGAAGAAAAATGTATATAAAAAGAATGTGCTTAGTTTTTGAAATAAAATAACTACATCAATTTTGCTACGATAAAGAAACTCTGTAAACCTGTTTTTCTGAGGTGCTCAAAACTTGAAAAAAAACTTTGAAGACTGAAATGTTTGAGTAAGGTGTTTTGTTTCTAGTGTTGGCTGAGATAATTACTTAAGAATCTATTCTATTAAATTAGGAATATGATCTATTGATATAGATTTAATCCAACTATTTTTATATAACTATTAGAAAAATTTACTAATCATTTAGAAAAATACTTTATATAAATATGATTTCAAAAATATAAAAATATGATTAAAAATATAAATATGAAAATTAAACTTTTTAAAAGAAATGTAAGACAAAAATATAACCACTCTTTATAAAATGAGTCAGAATCTAGTATACTATTTATTTCCCTCTTATTTGTTGTATAAAATACCATTTTAATTTTATTTGCAATTTCCTGTACTGTTTGCTCTCCACATTTTTCTGCTTGCAATATTATGGTTTTACCGTTTTCTTAAATAATATAAACTTACATTAATTTCAACTTCAATACAGCATCATTCGTTTAATGGAAAACGATAGAACCTAGGTAACAATAATAGTATAACACACCGAAAGATTTTAGTAATTTAATGGAAATAAAGAATACCAGAGCGAGTTAAATAACCAATTCATTCGAAGACAGAAGCGCTCTCACTTAAAAAATGGAGTGCATAAGAAATTTAACACAGTTTAATATTATATTTACAACACATTGTTCTTAATTAGTGATTATAGTTTTGGAACCATAAAAATGATTAAGTTTTGCAAAATATTTGGAAAATATAAAGATTTTAAAGAGAAGTTTCAATAGTTTAGAACTTAATCATATATCACAGATGCATAATTTAAGAGTAGACATTCTCCCATGTAGTGCAAAAAAGCAACTGTTGTTTATCATGTATATAAATACAGAACTACAAATTTGGTTTGTAATCTATAGGAATCTGTTTGATAACACAAAAAAAAACATTAATATGAGAGTGAATAGGAGGAAACTAACGAAAATAATGTTTGACAGGTAACTAGGTTTAATTATTAATCATAGATGTGCTTTCAGAAACCATTATTGATTTACTTATATGTTAGTTTATGTGGAAGTTTAGTTTAGCTTTTTATTAATTGTTTATTAAATCAATCAGAAGATTTGGAATTCAATTTTTATAAAATGAAAATTACAAATACTATAGAAAAATATATTATAAGAAATTTTAGTATGGTGTAAGGAGTATTGTATTATTTTTTATAGTTTCTAATAATATAATTCAGTAGACTTTGGAAAAAATATATCTTTTAATGTATTAACCAAACAAAAAAAAGAGTGAAGAACCAAAAAGAAAAGACAGAAGGCACGTGCTAAAGATTCTGATAGCACGTGTGGGTGGGGGGGATGGGGGGGGGGTTGCATAAGTCGTCTTACCCTCCTTTTATTTGCGGCGTCCGTTTGTTGTAGATGCGGCGATGATTACCACTCCTTCGCTTTTATAGCCTCGCGTTCTCCTCTCTATATAACACATCTTTCAATAATCTCTATCGCCGGCGCTGCAAATTCCCCTATAAGATTTCTCAAAGAAGACGAAGAAGAAGAAGAGAATCATCGGTTGTTGAAAAAGTATTTTCATTTCGTTGAAAGAGAATTGCTTTGCGATTTGATTATTCCTTCATCTGATCCCGTGAAATTCTGTTTAATCAGATTCAGGTAAATTCTTCCTTTGTTGCAACAATCGAATTTCTTAATTTATTGTTTGATTGAGAAAAAAAGTCAAAAGAGTATTGTCCTTTTTGTTCGATGGATTGTTGTGTATCGGAAATCGAAGAAATAAATCTCTGTTTTATTCCTTGTTTTGTTCGAGAAAACATGACACCGATGCACTTCACATGTTTTTTTTTTGTACCTTTGCTGCGTTTATTGATGCATTCACAGTCTCATTTATGCTTGCGTGTTGTCCTCGTAACGATTTTGTGGTTTCTCATGTTGTACCTTTTTGTTTGTTTGTTTACTTGCACTGAAATTGACACTCGCTTGTCTTTTCTTTGTGTTATGAAGCAGAAGGATGGTTAGCTGCTACCTTTAATACTTTGGTGGAGGTTTGAGAATTAACTAACTTTCGGTTAGAGAGAGCAATTGTTTGAAGCAGCTGCCAGATTTGGTTTTGAACGTTTTTATTTGAGAAATGGATCGGTGCGATACCTCAGGATTTGTAAGCGGAGGTGGAGATGCTTATAAGGCTTTCTAACTCTCTTTCTCTCTCTCTCTTTCCCCCTGAAGTTTGTGCTGTTGGCTTCTTCCTCTTTGCTTTTGTTGTGTGACCGACCAACCGACCATGCATTCCAGATTCCAAAACACTGCTTTTGCTGCTACCACCAATTCATTTAACATCTTGGGCCGTTCCCTTCAAGTCCAAGAAGCAGAGGCTGCCACTGATACTACTCTGCGTCTTGATTCCCTTCCCTCCCCACTACCTAACTCAAAGGGTACTAAAAGGAAATGGGGATCAATGTTTCAAGAAGCTGATCCTTTGCTTTCCTTGAGACTCGGTCACTCCTCAAGCTCTTCTGATACCAAAGGCAGCTCGCCAACTGCTTCCATGACTTTATCTTCTCCCAAAGAAATCGAGGAGGCCTCCTCCATGGATCTTGACCTCGACTTTACCCTCCATCTCGGCAACGATAAGCCGGCTAGCGACAGAATACCAGCCAACCTGAAAATGAAAGGGACAACATGTGATCTGGAGTTGAGTCTCTCTGGTGGAGGAGGAGGGTCTTGTCAATCTGAGATCACTGCGGTCCAGCAGCAGCAGGCGAACCAATATCCAACTCTTGCGGACATGTTACGTGCTACTAATGAACGATCCACATCATGTGGTGGCGGGAGACCAGGGTTTGCGTCATCACCTGCATTGCAAGCTTTATCAAGCAAAGAAACAAGCTCCTTCCTAGCTCATGCTCCTAAGAAGATAATCATTCCTTCTGCTGCTCCTCATGTTCTAGACCTGTCTTCAAGCTCGACAACAACAACAACAACGCCATTAAGCTCCGGTGCATTTACTTCCGGTTTAACTCAGCAGCTGAAGCCTCATCATAAGAGTTCTTCTTCTAGTTCCAAGTTGTGTCAAGTAGAAGGATGTCAGAAGGGGGCAAGAGGCGCGTCAGGCCGTTGCATTTCCCACGGTGGTGGACGTAGATGCCAGAAACATGGTTGCCACAAAGGAGCTGAAGGTCGAACTGTGTACTGTAAAGCCCATGGAGGTGGGCGTAGATGCGATTTTCTAGGATGCACCAAAAGCGCTGAAGGCCGTACTGACTTTTGTATAGCACATGGAGGTGGTCGAAGATGCAGCCATGAAGATTGCACACGAGCTGCTAGAGGAAGGTCAGGGCTCTGTATCAGGCATGGTGGAGGAAAGAGATGCCAAAGAGAGAACTGCACTAAAAGCGCTGAAGGGCTTTCGGGACTCTGCATCTCTCATGGAGGTGGTCGTCGATGCCAGTCTAGTGGATGCACGAAAGGAGCGCAAGGGAGCACTATGTTCTGCAAAGCACATGGTGGTGGTAAACGGTGCACACACTTTGGTTGCACGAAAGGCGCGGAAGGAAGCACGCCGTTCTGTAAAGGACATGGAGGAGGTAAACGATGTGCCTTTGGAGAAGGTGATCCCTGCTCCAAGAGTGTTCATGGAGGTACAAATTTCTGTGTGGCTCATGGAGGTGGTAAGAGATGTGCGGTTCCTGAATGCACAAAGAGCGCGAGAGGGAGGACTGATTTCTGTGTCAGGCACGGTGGAGGAAAGAGGTGCATGTCTGAAGGATGTGGGAAAAGCGCGCAAGGTAGCACTGACTATTGCAAGGCGCATGGAGGAGGGAAGCGTTGTGCGTGGGGTCATCCCGAGACCGAGTACGCGGGACAATCTTCTTCTGGTCCTTGTAACTCGTTTGCTCGAGGTAAGAGTGGTCTTTGTGCACTCCATAACAGTCTGGTTGAGGATAACCGGGTTCATGGAGGAATGACTATAACTTCTGGGAGCCAAGAACCGAGAGGAAGCAGCAGCAGCGAGGAAGAGTTTAGCGGTTCTCAAGACATGAACATCGACATGATGAAAGCGAGAAGTGCTGATGGATCTCCAGAGACTGATATTGATCTCAACGAGGATGAAGCAGGAGTGGGGTTGGCTCCAGAAGGAAGAGTCCATGGTGGAAGTTTGATAATGGCGATGTTGGCTGCTAAAGAGGGTGGCTCTGGCTCTGGCTCAAGCAACCTGCCTAAGAGGTGGATGTAAGTTAATAATATCTTCAGTTTGATTCCAGTCTTTTAATGCTGCACGCGTGGAGTATGTTTGCGCACATGGGAGTGAAGGTGTTACGAGTCTTGTGTTTGGTCTAGTTTAGGTTTGTGCTAAGTCCGTGTCTTATTTTCATGTAGATATTGAATCAAGGTTATTGTGAATTGTCGAAACATTCTCTCTTCTTCTTCCGATGATGATGATAAGAATAAAACTGATGTCTTTGTTTGCAAAACTGCAAATCTTAATTTCTTATGTCTTTTGATTTAAGATACAGTTCTTGCAACTCTAGCTTTAGGTCAGGTTTCATGGCGTCATTGCTGACGTGATTTCAACGGCCTGATTCGAAGACTGATGCGTAATCATGATGTTGTACGCTATTTTGTGTTCTTTCCCAATGTTAGATAAAGCAAAGGTAAATTTGCAACAGCTGTAGAAGCAAGTTGTGAGAAATTGAATAGTGAAGCTGTAGATGTTACATCTTTAGTACATTATACAAACGGTACTGGACCAACATCAAAGAGCAGACTACAAAATAAAACTAAAAGCGATTACAGTTTTGATCTAAACCGAACTGAATCAAGAAAATTATTACCCGGTCTAAAACCATCAATGTCTGAAAGATATCAGGAAAGAAACTCAGCAAACCTATATTGAGATATGTCGGAAATCTGAAGGCACTTGTGTGCAAAATATATATAAACGAGTGATAGGATCATAAGATACGGTGAGAAACATCCGTGGCAGAAAGAAGCAATTTAAATTTTGCAACATTCAAAATTCAAAGATTTGACTCTCATAACGAAGATGGTACTCCATAACAGAATCAACAATAATAGAGTTCATTCAAATTCATATGTTGCGTAAATTTTGGTTAAAACCCCGAATAAAATCCACAGAGAGAGAGAGAGACTAAAGGGTTTATATAACCAAGCCAGCTTCCAATAACAAGTAAACAAAAAAACAAATGCTTCGAGTTTCATCTATCAATCCGGAAGACTCAGATGATGATGCAGAGAGAAACTTACACACTCTTCTAATCCTTCTTCTTGATGAAGGCTCCTCTGGGGATTTTGCTCATCACCTTGCTCAAAACCTTCTCATCGAGCACAGCGTATTGCTTCTTGATCTCCTTCATTGCCTTTTCGCCAAAGGCATCTACTTTATCATCATACTTTTCGTAAAGCACGGGAACGGTGAAGAGAAGAACAGTTGCTGAAAGCAGAGAGAAGAGAGTATTAGATATCAGAAAACACACATAGCATGGTAATTTAATAGATTCGATGTAACAAGGGATCTGTATAGAGTATTACCGATATAGATCAAGGTCAAGAAGTTGCATGAGCTACCAACTTTGGACAAAACCCACAAACCAGCAACAACCTGAAAACAAGATTAGCGTAAGAAACCAACAATCTAAAATTTGAACAAAAAAAGGTTACTACCATAAGGAACTTCTTGAGATCTCTTCCTAATGCGATGTTCCTAAGAAGAGAAAAACCACGATTGATCTCAATCCTTAGTCCAGAGGCAAGCTGGAGAACGACTTCCTGGGGGATGTGAACTTCAGGGATATGAGGAGGTGTCCTGTAAAAAAAAATGCAAAATAATCAATCATCCTTTTTGAACATAACGATACAAATCTCAAACATTCAACTTACTTGTGAATGAAGGTAGTAGCACTAGACCACAAGAACAACACAGCGAGAGCGAGGATCGAGATGTGGCCGAAGAGAGTGAGGAGGTTGTATTGAAGATACTCGAATAAGATCCAGGAGAGTGTTGCAGCACCCAGCACTCCTCCTGATACCTTCTTGTTCCTCCATAGGAATATGTCAGCAGCTGATTCAAATTAACAAAACAACAACATGTAAATAGCATATCAAATCCACACACTTCACAATCGAGAGATCCTAGGCTAAACTTCACAATAAGCTAGAGAATCCAGATCCGATAAGAGAGAGTATATAGAATTAGAGATCCATACGTTTTCCGCCGCCGAAGACCTTGTGGACAGGCTTTTCTCTTCCGAAGAGGCGGTAGATCTTCGTCTTGATAGACGACTCTTTCTTCTCGTCATCTGAATCTGAAGAAGAAGAGTCGTCGTGACCGTGGATCTTCTCCGCGATCTTCTCCATGATCGATTCCTCGTGTTTGTGCTCTTGCGCCATTGTAGTTAGCTTCAAAACCTCCGCAAAAACCCTAAAACTTTGGTTCAGTGAGAAGCGGAGAAGAAAATAAAAGAAAAAAGTATCTCCCAGTCCACCTTTAAGAGCGTTCGATACGGATTCAATCTCGCCCGTCGATTTATATTACTCTATCGCGGTCGTTGGTGTATCCGGGCCGGTGCAGCCCACGTTGGAATCAATGGCTTACTTAAGTTGCTCAGACAAAAAAAGCTTACTATCAAAAATAAATATAATTAAATAAACTAATAAGACAAACTACTGTTAAATTTCTAATCAAATGTTCAAATTAAATAGTTGATTGGTTTTTGGAATAAAACGACATCGAATAACTCATTCTATTTAGAGAAATTCCCTAAGATATTCTTTATTACTTTTTTCACCAAAAATATTTTAAATATGATCAAAAAAGTTTCATTAAAATTAAAGATAAAGTTACACTTCTATGTTAAAATAAGTTTCAAACATTATTTTCAAATTTCAAAAAAAAAAAAAAAACTTTTTTGAAAAAGTTAGAAAATTTTAAAATTAAAATATATAATTTAAAACTATAAATATTTTTATTTTTTCGTATTATAATATTTTATTATTTATTTATCTATAAAGTGAGGGATAAAAGATTTTTTTGCATTTTAATGAATTTTTTAAATCATTTTTTCTTTATAAGATTTTGATAACAAAAACTTAAAAAGAATTATTTGAGATAATTGCTCAAAAACAAAGTTACATATGATAGCTCCTTCTATTAATTCTTTGCTATTTTATATGAACAAAATATAATACTCATTCCATCCATTTCACAAACATTCCAAAAAAATATAAAGAAAACATTTTTAAACAGTTATCTATAAATTTTCTATGTATGAATAAAGCCAAAATATAAAAAAATTAAGTGAATTTTTTTTTTGAAATTAAAAGAGTTAAATCCTCATCTATTAAAGATACATACCTAACCCACAGATGAAAATAGATATTCAAATAAACCGAAGCAATAATTTATATCCGTATGACCAGTAGAGTTCGAACCAGAATTCACCGTATTGGGTTTATTATCTCAAGCTCCTGGTTTAAAATTAAGTTAATTTTACTCATCTCTTTCCATCTATTTTATTATTTCGCCTAAGATGTGTTCTCCTATATTATACTCCATCCGTTTCATATTACTTGTCGTTCTAGGTTTATGCGCACAAATTAAGAAAACATTTAATTTTACATATTTTTAAAATAAAAATACTATTACCAATATACCTAACCATATATCAACCAATAAAAAAATAGATTAGAGAATATTTTCAATAAAATCTTCCGAAAACCGAAAAAGACACTTATTTTGAAACGAAAATTCTGCTCTAAAACGACAAGTAATCTGAAACGGAGGGAATATAAAAATATCCAATATATCGACAACTATAATATTCTTGGAAATGTATAATTTATAAAAGCTATATAAAAATATATATTTTACTGAATCCGATACTTAATATCATTTGTAACTAAAAAATGAGTAAATATATATTTTCACAAGAAGCTTAAACTATTTTTTCTAAATTCAAAAAATGATAAACATTTTAGAATAACACTATACTTCTATCAAATGCCATTACAATTACAAACCCCATAAAACTACATTTTTAGAAATCCAAATATATAACTTTATATCGTTTACAATGTGATAGATTTGAATAAAAAAATAGTATCAAAAACAATTCCAACTTCGTATGCAATTATTTGTATTTTTTAATACTTGTGGAGAAGAAATATGTACAGTTGCCCCAAAGTTTATCTGAAGAAATGATCCCTTATCCATTAAATCGTTTTTTTTTTAAAAAGAAAAATTAATTTTGGTCAAAAGACAAAGCCGTCGCTTCCGGTTCACACGAGCCGCACGCGTGCTTCGATTAAATCCGATTCTGTCTAGGTCTCCTCTTCTTTACCTTCACAAAAACTCAATTCTCTCTGCGTCTACCTACCTTACCTACAGAGAGACTATTGATCGGAGACGTTATTATCATCATCTCGCAACCCGGAGGTCGTCGGAAACCAAAACTCTTCAATCTCGGAAAATCCGAGGGGGCTTTTGTTCCTTTTGATGGAAGATAGTGTGGTGGATGATGTGATAAAGAGGTTATTGGGTGCCAAAAACGGCAAGACGACGAAGCAGGTGCAGTTGACGGACGACGAGATCAAACACCTCTGCTCCACCGCCAAGCAAATCTTCCTCAGTCAACCTAATCTCCTCGAACTCGAGGCTCCCATCAAGATTTGTGGTTCTCTTTCTTTCTTTCTTTCTTAATATTGAGTCTGTTGGTTATCTTTTGATTGAGATGGAGAGATTGATACCTAACCAGATATGTTTTAATTTAGAAAAGAAAAAAAATGCATATGAAACTGGTCAAACTTTGATTCTACTGTTTGGTCAATAGCCTAGAGAGATGCATATGATATTTGAATCTGTTATAAATGATCATATCACTTTTATAACGGTATTTGTTTTTTTTTCTATGTTTTTTTTTGTCAGGAGATACACATGGACAGTTCTCAGATCTCTTGAGGCTGTTTGAGTACGGTGGCTACCCACCTGCTGCGAACTATCTCTTCCTCGGGGACTACGTAGACCGTGGCAAGCAGAGCGTTGAGACCATATGCCTCCTCCTCGCCTACAAGATCAAATACAAAGAGAACTTCTTCCTCTTGCGTGGGAACCATGAGTGCGCTTCTATAAACCGTATCTACGGGTTCTACGACGAGTGCAAGAAGAGATATAGCGTTAAAGTGTGGAAGGTGTTCACCGACTGTTTTAACTGTCTCCCTGTTGCTGCTCTCATCGATGAGAAGATACTGTGTATGCACGGTGGGTTGTCCCCTGAGTTGAAGCATTTGGATGAGATCAGGAACATTGCTCGTCCTATCGATATTCCTGATCATGGGTTGTTGTGTGATCTGTTGTGGTCTGATCCGGACAAGGATATTGAAGGGTGGGGAGAGAATGACAGGGGGGTTTCTTATACCTTTGGGGTTGATAAGGTTGAGGAGTTTCTTCAAAAGCATGACCTTGACCTAATCTGCAGAGCTCATCAGGTACTTAGAGGAAAGAAACTGTTATTTGTTTAATATCTTTTTTGGTTAACTTCTCCATTGTTAGAGTCTACTCAAGCTGATTGTTTTCCGTTTAAGGTTGTGGAAGATGGGTATGAGTTCTTTGCAAACAGGCAGCTAGTTACGATATTCTCGGCACCAAACTACTGTGGAGAGTTTGACAATGCAGGTGCGATGATGAGCGTGGATGATTCCTTGACATGCTCTTTTCAAATCCTTAAAGCTTCTGAAAAGAAAGGAAACTTCGGGTTTGGCAAGAATGGTAGGCGAGGAACCCCACCTCGCAAGGTTAGCTTCTTTTAAAAGCATGGAACAATAGAATTAGTCAAGTCTTTTTTACTCAGTCTCATTGTTTTTGTTTTCTCTTTAGGGTGGTGGAAAAGGTTGAAAGACAAAATCATGTTTCCTGGCTCAAGACACTTTGCTGCTTGAGCTGAATGTTATTAATCATCAATCAAACTGTCATCTTCTTCTGCTCTGGATCACTTATGGCAAAAGGGTTATTCCTATCTTTTCCCTCACCGAGTGAATATGAAATTTCTGACTATATAAATCTTTGTATCTTTGAGTGAATCTTAGATATTATCTGTGAGATACACTGTTGTTTCTTTTCCTTAAAACATTTAATGAAAACCCTGATGTTCTCCTGTGACGTAACTTGAAAAAACGGCAAGCTGTATCGCTTAGAAACTTACGAAATTATTGGTCAAAGATTGGCAGAACCCTAGCTCCATTTGATTAGAAGAAAACTAGGTATCTTTGTACTCGGAATTAAGTACGTATGGTGGTGAAGTCTTAGGCTTCACGTCACACAAATAATTCATCAAAAGTCTTCCTCCTCTTGGATCCGTTACACGCCTAACAAAATGGAATTGCTCTGGTTCTATAAGTCTTTGAAGAAAAACAATAAGAACCAGTCGCGAAGCAACTATAAGAACCACTATGTAACTGGCTAATGATGGTTTCAAGGTCATCAGGTTCCCTTATCGACAAGACAGGGCTGTAAAGGTTTCAAGGTCGTCAGCTAAGATTGACAATGTGAAAAATTAGTTACTTTAATTAATAGAAGATAGTTGTTTTGATGACTAAAACATATAATACACCTAAGTCTACAAAAATTAATTGATATATACACTTGATTAAGAAATTAACAGTGCGACTTTCTAACAAATTTCCAAACTCAGGTAAAACTATTTCTACTATAAAAATCGTCTTGATCAATCCTAACACCATCACCAGAACTCGTGTTTCACACTACAATAAACAAATAAAAAAGTTTTTTTTCCTATTTTTTTAAACACAAACCGACAAATAAATTACACTTCAAAATTTTGTGTTGTTATAGTATTTACAGTATGGTAATTCAGGTGTCAAAGAAAATTTACAATGCTTTCATTATTGTAAATTTATTTACAATTTTATTTTCAGCACATGTATATGCTTCTATCAACATAAATGCATGTATAAAAAATTGTATCGTATATCAATGCTTGCGAGGATTAAAAGAGCGACTCCAGCTAAATGTTACACACCTTGCAAGATAAGGTGTGATCCAAAGAAGAATGGGCATGTAGAGGTGTCAATTGGGCTGTACGGGTCCATTTGGGCTGTCTAAATGGACACACCAGTCCAAATGGACACTATTTTTTTTAAGCCCAAATTGTACCAGACCAAATTGTCCAGACCAAATTGGCCCATTTCAAATGGGCATTCCGCAAAGCCCAAATACAATCTCTACTTTAACAATCCAAAAAATTTATTTTTAACAAAAAAAAATATAATTTCATTGTTTTTTAATTCAAAAGCATAGATACGATTTTGGCGAAAAAACTTGATTTTACGGTTTTGGCGGAAAAACTCGATTTTACGGTTTTGACGGGAAAACTAAAAGTTTGATTTTATGATTTTGGTGAGAAATCTCAATTTTACGGTTTTGGAAAAAAAAACTTGATTTCACGGTTTTGGTGGAAAAACTCGATTTTACGATTTTGGCGGGAAATCTCAATTTAACGGTTTTGGCGGAAAAACTCGATTTACAGTTTTGACGGAAAAACTCAATTTACAGTTTTGACGGGAAAACTCGATTTTACGGTTTTGGCGGGAAAACTCGACTTTACGGTTTTGGCGGGAAAATTCGATTTACAGTTTTGACGGAAAAATTAGATTTACAGTTTTGACGGGAAAACTCGAAAACTCGATTTTAAGATTTTGGCGGGAAATCTTCATTTTATGGTTTTGACGGGAAAACTCAACTTACGGTTCTGTCAAGAAATCTCAATTTACGGTTTTGGAGAGAAAACTTGATTTTTTCCTCAAAATAAAATTTTATGATTTTTGTATCATTTGGCCGTCCATGTCCATTTGGATTAAGACCATTAGATTTGGGTCTAATTGGTTAAATCCAATTGGACATCTTTATTTGTTGGTCTAATTTGGTTTAATCCAAATGGGTTTGGACATAGGTGACCAATGACATGATGTCCAAATTGACATCCCTATGGGCATGCCATTGCCAATCCTAACATCTATAATACTCCTATAGTGAGATTATGCATAAATTTTGGCTGGATATTCAATAATACTTGCAACAAAGCTTGAAATCAATTTTTTCACGCATAAATTTTATATCTATATTTTGTATTTTTAATCAGTAATAATTATTGTATCTCTTTTTTTCTGTTACAAAAGTATTTAAGAATATTTCTACAAAGATATCTCAAATCCATGTGTGTTAAAAAATTTGACATAGTTCTTACATTTTATAAAGTGTATCCTTAGTCCATGTGTGTGGGATATACATTTCTCAATGTTTTACTCATGGATTCTTGGATAGTCACATTCCAAGATACATAGATCAAGTTGGTGAATTCAAGATTCCAAAGTATTAAGATCGAATTCGGGTTTGAACTTTGAAGCTTTGAATGTTTTTGATTTTGGGCTTAATGTGTCGTTGTACCAAGAAGAAAAAAAAACTGATACATTATTTAAGTAATCAGACCACTGGCAGTATTTAACATTTAATCACCTTCGTAGGCCTGGGACGACGACTTTTGGGTTATTTAGAACTTTTCATGTCAAGTCGTTCACTATAAAAACACGTCAACTCTATCTTTCCCAATAAGTTTTCACCTCTCCCCTCTCTCTTGTTGAAGTTAAAAAAATGGATGCGAAAGAATCAATGAAGAAGCAAAACGAACTCGCCATGTTCCTTGCTAGGCACGTCTTCTCCTCAGAGGCCAAACACTCTAACATCGTCTTCTCGCCTGCCTCAATATACTCCGCTCTAACTCTCGTGGCTTCTGCTCCCAGCGAACCCTCCGTCGCCGATGAGATCCTCTGCTTCCTGAAGTCTTCTTCCACCGATGAGCTCAACGCCGTCTTCACCGAGCTCGTTTCCCTCGTCTACACCGGCGGTAACGCCAGCGGCGGGCCAGAGATCTCGTCGGTCAATGGCGTCTGGATCGAGAAAACTATCTCCCTTGACCCTAAGCTCAAGGATCTCTTGGAGAATTTCTTCAAAGCTGCTTTCAATCTCGTGGATTTCGTATCAAAGGTAGGTAAATTTATCTGTGTTGACAATTTAGATAGAATCTTGGAAAGCACGTTTGAATATGAAATTTATATTTACAGCAAAAAGATTATAAAATTAATAATATTAAGAATTTAATATTTTATTAGTTTACAGAGATTTTTGTTTTTTTTAGATTTATAAATTAAAAGTACCCTTTTATGTAAAAAACAAAAAGTAAAATTGATTTAAGGTGTATATATCTATATTATTAAAGTTGAATTACACATTTGGATTGTTTGGAAATAAGGATAGTAGAATAAATGAAATATGTTTGGAAATATGGATAATAGAGATGTGTACTTTTTTTTATTTACACATTTAGCCATTGTATTTTCAATAAATTAATAACAAATGAGAATTGTTTAGAAACATAAATAACATATTTAATACTTTTTTTAATTAAACATTTAGCCATTAATTTTACAATAAATTAAACAACTTTCTTTCTATATTTTTTTATTTACAATTCTGTCACTATATTTACAATTCTTTTTATTTACAATTCTTTATGGTGAAAATAAAAACAAAAACTGAAATATAAATAGTATATTATATAAAAATAAATATCATAAATTAATAATAATTTATAGAAAACTAATGCAAAAAAATAAATTTTAAAACATGGATAAAAGTTTCAAGAAGAAAAAAGTAATGGCTTATGTTATCAATAAAAATTGGAAATCCATTATATCAGTTTTAAAATATACAAAATGGACTAATCTAATTACCTAAAAACATTGTTTTGTCTAAAATAATCATAAAATAAAATTTAAATTTTGTTAACATATTTCAAATCAAAATAATACTTTATAGTTGATTTATATCAAAAGTTGATTTAAAATATGCATATATTCAAAATTTTATTTTTACTAAAATATTTTTCAATAACCATTATTTAAAAATGTTTTCAATATATATAAGAAAAGTACAATAAAAAAATTAAATCCATATACCAACTTAAATTATGGTTTTTATATTTCACATTAAACTTTAAGAATATAATATATATATGATTATTTATAAGATGGTACATATAAAATACTATTAGTTAAATGATTATTTATATGATGGACCAATACAATTAATTATATGATGACATATATATGATACATAATAGTGACTAGGGCTGGGCGTTCAGGTATTCATTACGGTTCGTTTTGGATCTGTTTGGATTTCGGGTTTCAGGAGTCAAAGATTTCAGTTCCATTCAAATATTTCTAAATTTCAGTTCGAATTATGACCAGGGCTGGGCGTTCAGGTATCCATTCGGGTTCGTTTCGGATCTGTTTGGGTTTTGGGTTTCCGGAGTCAAAAATTTCAGCCCCATTCGGATATTTCTAAATTTCAGTCCGATTATATTCAGATCTTTGTGGGTTCATTTCGGGTTCAGATAACCCATTTAAATTATTTTTTAAAATTCATCATATATTAAAATTTCTTAAAATCTATAAATAAAATAATATATTGTAATAAATCTGAATAACATATGTCAGAATACCTAAACTTAATATATAAATTGGTTTAGTTTTAATTTTGGATCAAAAATCAATAATTATTTAAATATTTTTGGTGTTTTGAGTGTACCTTCACTATGTTAGATATTTATATTTGACTATTTTTATATATTTTCATACTTTTATCATATATATCATGGATGTTTTTATATACATTAAAACTAAAAATAATTAATATATATAAGTATATAAATCCTTTTTGGATACATTTTGATATCTAAAATACTTTGGTTCGAATTGGTTATGGTTTCGGTTGTCTAAATATCAAAATTTTGAATAATTTGGATATTTAATCAATTTTGATTTGGGTTTGGTATTACTCTTCCGGATCGTGATCGGTTCGGTTTTTCAGATTTGAATTTTTTATCCAACTTTGATATTGACGTGAAAAATAAATAATAATATATTTTTGAAATATACATCTGCACGGGCGTGCGGATCAAAATCTAGTATTGATTATTACATTTTACAAACACAAATTTCATATTGCTCTTATTCGATTATTGATGAATAAAAAATATACTTTAAATATAGATGTATTTTTAGGTGTAAACTGACAAAATAACATCAGAAATAAATTTATTAATTTATTATATTTATTGTCTATAAAATATTAATTCATAGAGTTTTTACTGTATATTTTTTGAAGTCTGAAGAAGTGCGTATAGAGGTGAACTCATGGGTTCAAGAACGCACCAACGATCTCATCAAGGACCTTCTTCCTCCTGGTTCCGTTACAAACAAAACCGAACGTATTTATGCAAACGCGTTGTACTTCAAGGGCACTTGGCAAACCCCATTTGATGATTATGATACACGTAAGAGAAAGTTCTACCTTCTCAACGGCTCGACAGTGTCTGTGCCATTCATGACAAGTGGTGAGGACCAATACATAGCCGCTTACGATGGTTTCAAGGTTGCTAGACTCCCTTTCCAGGGAGGCCGTGGTGATACCAATCGCACGTTCGCTATGTATTTCTATCTACCCCGCAAGAAAGATGGATTGGACAATCTCGTGGAGAGGATAGCAACCACTCCTGGATTCTTGGATGCTCACGTTCCGGGTTGTGAAGTTAAAGTTGGGACATTCAGAATCCCAAAGTTTGAGATCTCGTTCGGGTTCTTGGTTTCAGATGTTTTTAGTCAGTTGGAACTGGGTTCAAATTCGTTGTACCACAAAGCTTTTATTAAGATAGATGAATCAGGCGTTGAAGCTGCGGCTGCCACTGCTGATGAAGCTTGTGGCTGCTATCTTGGTATGGAACCTCCGAAGAGCATAGATTTTGTGGCTAATAAACCATTTCTTTTCTTAATTAGAAAAGACACAACTGGAACTGTTTTGTTTGCTGGTCAAATTTTTGATCCCTCTCAATCTTCATAGGCTCCCAATAGCAATACATGTTGATTTGGTCTCTGTTTAATCTTTGCTCTTATCGTATATTTGTATCAGCAAATAAGTTGAAATGTTCTTGTAAGGAAGCAGTCAATCATTTTCTCTGTTATGTCCTCAATCATTGAGTTTTCTGTAGCTGTGTCTATACGGATCAAAATATAGAAAACAAAACGATTTAAGAAAAGTGGATGGTGGTACACACATCATTTCAATAAACATGAAATTATGATCTCAGATTTGGTTTATACATTCATCTCTTTGGAAACAGAGGTCAATGAAATTATTAAACCAAGATTGATATGATTTAATTAGGCACGTTTGTTTGTCCATCTGTCATTCAGGATTTTGGCTTTTCCATCCAGATAGAAAATGGATCATTTAAATAAAATTTCCATGTATGACTTTAGTAAACAAATGACATATACACTACTGTTTTGATTTGATCATTTTAAATTTTATGCTTAACTATATTAATTTTTATTATTTATTTAACATATGATTTTGGTGCAAAAATATTATTTTGTGGTCGGAGGAAAAGTACAGTTCTGTGATTTTGGCCGATTTTTTTTTATTTTAGCATGAAATATGATTTTATAGTTTTAGCAGATAGTTTTACGGTTTTGGAGGAAAATGTGATTCTACAATTTTAGTGAAAAATGTAATTTTAAAATTTTGGTAGAAAATATATGTTTGTAGTTTCAGTGGGAACAGAAAAATGTAACTTTGAGGCTTTAACAGAAAATATGTTTTAAGTTTTTTTTTTTCAAAAAATATGATTGCTGCAAAATGCGTTTTTGTGGTTTTAGCGGAAAAATGTAGATTTGCGATTATGACATCAATTTTTTGTGGTTTAGCGGAAAATGTGATTTGACAGATTTACGGAAAAATGTATTGTATCAGTTTTGATGGGAGAATTCCGTTTTATGATTTTGACGGTAAAATGTGTGTTTAAGAGCATATCCAATGTATTACTCCATTTTTTACTTCAAAATGAAGTAACTCCAAAATGGAGTAGGGTTTTACTCCAATGTATTACTCCATTTTCTACTCCAAAATTGAATATTTTTAATATTTTATGTTTTATATTTATTTTAAAATTAGTAATATCCTCTTTCATTTATACTATTTACAAAACAGTCCATTTTCACTTTGTAACATTTTTATTTCTATTATATCATTAAAATTACTCAACAAGGTTTAAAATGAAATATTTAATACACTAAAAGTTATATTACATTGTTTAAACACAATAACATATCAACTTAAATAATTCATTAGAATTATTATAATTATTCACTACAAATATTTTTTGCTTTATATTATATACTTTTGTTGCATAAAATATTTCATTAGATGGCTGTTTATATAATTAATAAATATTAATAATAAAATTTGTAATATATATAAAATAACATTATTATATTTATTTATAATAATATTTTATAAAAACAAAAATACTTAAATGTGAAAGACTATTTTATAAATAAAAAAGTTCAACTTCATTTTGGAGTAATGGGTTGGTTTACTCTATATTTGGAGTAATCATGTCTATTACTCTATTTTGGAGTGGGTTTTGGAATGGAGTTGGAGATGATTTTACTGTAACATGGAGTTTGGAGTGGGTTTTGGAGTGAGGTTAGAAATGCTCTAAAGTTTTAGTGGAAACAATGATTTTGCAGTTTTGACAAGAAATGTGACTTTATGTTTTTTGCGGTGTTGGCAAAAAATATAGTTTTACGATTTTGACGGACAATACCTTTTGTGATTTTAACGAAAAAGATTATGTGGTTTTTTGGGGGTGGGGGTAAAATGTGATTTGATGGTTTTTGTAGTTTTTGCAGGAAAAAAAATATAATTTTATGATTTTAAGAAAAAAATTATTTTTTATGATATTAAAGGAAAATGGGATTTTTTATAGGTTTTTCAGGAACATCACCTTAACGAACATGAAAATTTTATAATCTCAAATTTGTTTTATACATTTATCCCTTGGGAGACTGAGGTCAATGGAATGATTAAACCAAGATTAACATGCTTTAATTACACGACTAATTAACATTTAATCACAAATCAGAAACTCTGGTGAGGAATTGAAGTTGCCTAAGGAGAGGACTGAGAGTCTCCATGAGCTTCTCACAAGGATGATTATGAACACCTTCGTAGGTTGTTACGACGACTTTTGGATCTTTTGCCAATCTCTGCACTTGTTTCTTCACATTGCATGTATGGTATGTGCATCTATAATAGCTCCTGCTGTATTTTTGTTGTTGCCAAAACAAATGAATAATGAATCAATCCATATATGATACTGTCTTAGTGAAGCTATTGGGCTAGTTTAGTGAATCTCTGTCAAATCTTAAAGAACAAAATTCATATGGATCACGAGGTTTTATTCGCGATAATTTCAGAAACCAGTGATTTTGGGTATTGATTAAGTGTCTAAAAAAGTAGATTAAGTACATCCATTTTTAATTTTAAAAATTGATTCCTAAGTTAAAATTTGGGTTACTTTCGATATGCATAACAATTATCTAAACTACAGACGAATAGCAATAACCAAATCATGTTTGTTCCATTATCACGGATTCATCGACACATTTGACATTTTTGATTTTTCAATTAAAACAAATTAACGTTTAACTATTTGGATAAATGATATGTCGCCAAAATATGTTTGATAACTTTTTTTTTGACTAAAAATGTTTGATAAGTTATAACATGTAACTAGATTTTGACCCGCGCTTTTGAAGCGCGGAATATTTTACGATGAAAAATTTCACTAATAATTTAACAAATATTTTGGTAAATTTTAAAGAGTGTGTATTTAAAATATTTTTGCATTTAAATCAGTATTTTTAAATTCAACCCGATTGTGATTATACCGGTTAATCCGGAGATCTGACAATTCAATTTATGTTTTTAAAATATTCATATTAAAAAATCACTAAAATCCGAGACTAACCGATTGAACTGATGGATGACCGATATGTAATCTAATTGGATTTAAATTGTAATAGCTTCATAATTTGTAATCTTATAATCGAAATTTTAAAGTTCACTATTTTGCAATTTATGATAGTGAACTTTAAAATTATGACGTTTCTACAAAATTTTAAAGAGAAAATGATAGATATAAAATAACTAAGATTAATTATTGTATTATTTGGAAACATTGATAGTAGTATAAAAATATATTGTTTGGAAACATTGATAGTAGTATAAAGAAAAATAAATATATTGTTTGGAAACATTGATAGTAGTATAAAGAAATAAGTATATTGTTTGGAAACATGGATAGTAATATAAAGAAAGGAACATAAAGTGATTTAATGTATGTTTAACTATAAAATATAAAGGTGTATTTAATTTAAAAACTTACAAAATAAATGTTAGGTCCAACAGAATGTTTCTGTTTTAATAAGATAGATTATGTGTCAGACTAAAATACAAACCAAAATAAATGTTGTTAACACAACAACGAAACAAACAGACCAATATGAATCTATTATATATTTTGTTTATGTTAAGAATATGACATAATGATCCTAATATGGGATATGACATATTTACTTGAAAAGATGTTTTGGTTATCTATATGTACCAATTTTATTTTGGATAATTTAATATAAGAACCGGTTTGGATAAACCAATCCGAAATAAACACCCTAGTTTCAAAGACACGAGTAATATAACCTAAAGCAACGGGACTAACACAATTTGATTTGATCGTTATAGGTTGTTAAACTAATGTTTCCAACCAAGGGTTACACGTGACCAAGAGTGTGTGTCTTTAAGGATATCAAATATAATGTTTAAACGACATAACTAATGTATTAGATGTAATTAAGTAAAAGAAGAACCTGGGATGAGCATTGTTTTTGACAGATTTCTGACCATATTTTCGCCACTTATAACCATCATCAAGAACATCATCATCACTCCTCGTATGAAACGCAATCCTCTGCATCGCCGATGATCTCTTCCCTTTCCCTTTACTATTCTTATTATGATCACTTAATCCTCCAATCTCCTCCGCGTCTCCTCCTCCTTCAGCATGTTGAAAATTCTCTGGCTGAGCAGACATATAAAAACTGGCCGGAGAACAAGATGAAGATGGCCCCATATCGCTGGAAAACATCAAGGAAGGATCCATCATCATTAATGTTTTATCGTCAAAGGAAGAAAAAGGGTTGTTTTCGCCTTCTTCTAGTGTTAACGTCGGGTTTGTGTCGTCGACCCCTTCCATTGTATGAAGCTTTGTCTATCTAGATCTCTTTCTCACACACTATATGAAGGTATGTTTATGTATATATTTGGGGATATAAAGAAGAAGGAGAAGAGAAGACGCGAAAGGTTATAAAGATATTCGTAGGGAAGAAAGAAAAAGAATGAGTAAAAGGGTATATAACATTAAGGCCAACTATATTCACCTAACTTCTGTTCAACTGCTTTAGAATTTCCTCCTTAATTTTCCTAGCTATATATATTTTCTTCTCCTTAAGAATGTTTTTGATCAATATTTTTATCTAGATTCGTATATCACCCTACTTAAAATGTATTTACTACGCCAAACTTATTTATTTGGAGCCTAAGAAGGTTATATATGTATTAAGAAAAAAAAAAGAACAGCTGATAAATTTGAAAGATACCGGTATATGTTATATACTATATCGATTTTTTCATATTTTGACCATAATACTTATAAGATATTAATTAATACTGATGTTTTATGTGTAAAGTGTAATGATAACTTAAAGTTGTAACCTTATGTGAAAGACTATATATACCCACATGCCCCATGTCTCATATATGGCAATCAAATACATCTATCATATTAGTGGTTAAAGTTAATTTCTACTTTCAAGATGATGTTTTCCCATGACCAAGGGAATGCTTGGTATTAGCTTAAATAGCTTATCAATTTACATGTAACAGGTAAAATGGCAGTACTGTTTCATAAATATGTGTGGTTAATTATTGTATAAGATCGTTTTGGTAGGTTCCACCGAGTCATGAGTGCATAAGAAACTTGACATATCTATTGGACAGCATATACATAAATTCACATAAATTCATTTTGCAATTCTTAAATTTCGTTTTTCAAAAAAAAAAAAAATTCTTAAATTTCGCTCATCAAAACCGCACATAATTAAATATGATGATAATCAAAATATAGTTTTTGAGATGAAGTCGCTTAAAGTGTTGGGCATTAAATACGGTTAAACGAACTTAAATTCTTGTGGTTGTAGTTGTTAAGAATCTCGTTTGACCGGTCGAATTAATCCAAATAAAAATTAGCATAGTTTTAAACCAATGCAAACTCCTGCTCACACGTAAACATATACATATATCTTTTTTTTTCTTAAAAGAGGGCATTCAATTTAAAAATATGATGACTTGAAAATCTTATAATAGGATAAAATTTGCATGATCATATTCGCAAGAGGCCGATCGACGTTGTAAAATGAAGGTCACATGCATGACACATGTTCAATTTTTTTTTTTTGTCATCTGATGTTTTATTATTCAAACATAACTGAGATTACAAACCTTAAACACACAAGCTAAAATCCAGAAAGTGAAATAAACAAGCCGGCGATTAGCAGATACTCTAATCCCAGAGCCAAAAGATCTTATACAAAAGCCTTAACTACCTTAAATGAAAATCAAAACTAGTCAAAAAAACCAAGATCAGCCCGTCAACTTACAATTAACCGTTGCTGTGTTAAGCTTTCTACGTGCTTATGCTTTATTGACGCCCTTCAAAATCAAACCAACTTGCCATTGATCTTTGACAGGGACCACCACGCGTCTTCTACGCGCCAATCATCCACTTCCTTCTTTAGATCCAGCTTTAACTCGCCACCGGATTCTGTAAAAGGCTCAACTTGCACCTTCTAAACGCTTGCACTCCGTCGACTCCTTCCAGATCTAACTGAGACTTGCCATTAGACTCTGAACGGACTCCCCATGCTCTTCTAGACGCTTCTTCACCATAGCAAACAAACAAAACAGCACCTAACACAATCGAACTCAACACAGCCGGTCACTATAAATCAACCACCATATATCACAGATCTGATGAGATCCGGTTCTATGGTGTCCGATCTGAAACTTCCGGCTTCAATCCGACAAACTGAAACCTAGGACCAGATTTGAATCCATCTAGGCAAAAAAAGAGACTAAAACAAGCAATAAAAAGAATCCATCTTCCCACGGTAACAGCGGCTAGCCGCCGGCCGGAAAAGATGGATAGACGACGTCTTTTTTTTTTTCCCTTTGCTCTCGACTTTTTTTCTTTTTAACACATGTTTAATTTATATTCTAGTGTTTTATTATATGGTCCCTATGTGGAAGAAAGATTATAAAAAAAATTACGTGGTCCATGCACAAGGATGATACACATAAATTAAAAAAAATACACATAAATTAAAAAAATAGTTCAAACTTTTTTGTTGGAAAAACAAATTGTTCAAAAAAGTGTTTTCATTATATGTACGTCAAGATTCTGCAACACTTCTGGTTTGGATACACTGCTAATGACAACCCAGCATTAGGTGTTCGATTCCGTTTATGTCTGTTTTCAAAATTTTATTTGTTTTAGAGGATGTTAGTGGAAGCTACTTATAATGATTGTTAGAATTTTAAAAGTTTATAGTTATTGGATAATAGATTCTGACATTCTTATAAAATCAAGTGTTATTGGTTTTATGATCTTTTAATGACATATATAATCTATTGTTATTCAAAAAAATTAGATTTTAAAGATTTTTAATTCTATCAAAATCTAATGTTATTGGAATTTGGATTCTTAATATTTTAACACATAAAACAAGAATTTCAAAATATTACATATACATTCAAGATTCTCAAAATCATTATAGTATAATAGTTTCATAGACTTCTTAATTCTCTTGATTCTTAAAATCAATCAACTTTATCTTAATTCATCTCCCACTAAATTCTCTCTTATATTGGGCTTTAAAACAAATTTTTATACCCCTAAAATGTGGATCTCCATTTCATGTTTGTAATTAGCCCTAAGCATTTTGGATATCATTTTAGTTCGGATATTTTGGATACTGGTAGTTTGGATATGAGACTTAAGTGTTTTATTTTCGGTGTAGGTCCGGTTCATATAGTTTTTGAGTTCTGTTCGGCTGGGATAGTAAATTTAACCGGAAAATCCAACTTAAATGTATTAACCACTCCCATTCTCTTTTGATTTAGTATTTCAACGTTGGTTTTAAATTTGAAATGTGTTCTTTCGAATACAAACTATATGATTCCAACTGAAGCTTTTCTCTGGATCTATTTCTCTTTTGCCACCTTTTTAAAAAGTTATTTGTTTGGTTGAATCTTCTTTTTTCTGTATTGCTACATAGATGTAAATATCTTTTTTTCTTTTTTATCATCAGCAGAAACAAAAACTTTTATCTTAACTCGGAAAACCAAGCCGGTAAATCGGAGTCCATGTGAACGACAAAAGACGGTTGCATCCTGACACTTCGTGCTAGTCTGTTCGCCTGCATATTCTATGTTCGTGGTACATGAACAATCTCTGAGTTGACAAGAACGTCTTTAAGAGTCTTTATATCCTCCAGATAACTTGCAAAAGCTGACCATTCATGTGGTTCCGAAACCATCTATACCAATTGGAAACAATCCGTTGCAAACGTAACCCTGAACTGACGTAAATTTTTCATACATTCCATTGCTTATATCAATGCTTCCACCTCTGAATGCAAGGGAGAAAGACTCGATCTTACATTCCTTGCTCCCATTAGGCTATCAAATCTTTCCAAAGTACTATACCAACCTTGTCCTGAGACGAGATACATAGATGTAAATATCATTTGGTATAATCAAATCAAGCTAATCAACGTATACAATTTTAGATTATTTATTTAACTAAATCTGTGTATTCGCTCATGTATTTATTTTAACAAACATAAGAATTCATATGGATGTTCATTTTTTGGTTTGTAGTATATTACTTTTACGATAGATAGATGGCTTTTAATCGAATGTACTTTGTTAGTTGATCATATTGTAATTATATGTTAAACCAATCAAAATGACATGTTACATAACATATTTGTCAATTAGTAATTTTAATCATATAAATATTTTGATGTATTTATTTATAAATTAAAACACCAATTAGTATGTTGATATATATTAATAAGTCTATATTTCCAAAAAAAATATTATGTAAAAAAACTTGCTTTTGTTTGAATAAAATAGATAGATATGTCTCTAAGTTTTTTAATAAGCCATTTTCTTCTACGTGTAATTTGGAAAAATATTAAATTAAAATTTGGAATAATACAATTACTAAATCTGTGTATTCGCTCATGTATTTATTTTAACAAACATAAGAATTCATATGGATGTTCGTTTTTTTGGTTTGTAATATATTACTTTTACGATAGATAGATGGCTTTTAATCGAATGTACTTTGTTAGTTGATCATATTGTAATTATATGTTAAACCAATCAAAATGACATGTTACATAACATATTTGTCAATTAGTAATTTTAATCATATAAATATTTTGATGTATTTATTTATAAATTAAAACACCAATTAGTATGTTGATATATATTAATAAGTCTATCTTTCCAAAAAAGAATTATATAAAAAAACTTGCTTTTGTTTGAATAAAATAGATAGATATGTCTCTAAGTTTTTTAATAAGCCATTTTCTTCTACATGTAATTTGGAAAAAATATTAAATTAATATTTGGAATAATACAATAACTAAATCTGTGTATTCGGTCATGTATTTATTTTAACAAACATAGAATTCATATGGATGTTCGTTTTTTGGTTTGTAGTATATTACTTTTACGATAGATAGATGGCTTTTAATCGAATGTACTTTGTTAGTTGATCATATTGTAATTATATGTTAAACCAATCAAAATGACATGTTACATAACATATTTGTCAATTAGTAATTTTAATCATATAAATATTTTGATGTATTTATTTATAAATTAAAACACCAATTAGTATGTTGATATATATTAATAAGTCTATCTTTCCAAAAAAAATTATGTAAAAAAAACTTGCTTTTGTTTGAATAAAATAGATAGATATGTCTCTAAGTTTTTTAATAAGCCATTTTCTTCTACGTGTAATTTGGAAAAATATTAAATTAAAATTTAGTTATTGTATTATTATCTATATATTAAATAATATTAGTTATAAATTTATTTAACATTTATTTGAAAAACAACTTTATATGTTTTAATAAAAAATATTTATAGTTTATATTTTGTATGTGAAATGAAATAATAATATAAAAGAATAAATAATACTGAAAGTTTGTATGTCACATTTAAAATAAATCTGTTTAGTCTTTAGTGATAGAAAATATTCTAGTCAGAGAATAACCATAAGTTTGGTTAGAAAAAAATCTAACAAAATAAATTATTCATAATTAATTAATTAATAATAAATATGTGTTATTTTGAAAAAGGTACTTCAATTTTATCATATAGCTTACTTATTAAATTTCTCCACGGATGTAGCCAAAGCTTTGTTTATAAAATTTCAGATTGATCAAAATGCAAGAGGAAAAAAAACTGTGGATTAATATAATTATAATCATTACTGTATGGGGTTCTGTCGAAAGGTTAATGAACTGCATGCCGGTTTCTTATGCATGAAACGCCATACAGTCTATAAACAGTTTTCGAGATTACGTACATTCGTCAAAGCTAAAAACATCGCGCGCCTCTCTTCCTCCTCCAAAAAATTCAAATCAGAGAAAGAAAAAAAAAAGATCTGGAAATGGAGGAAGAAGCATCGATGAAGTTCTTCTCGGATCAAAACACCTCCTACGCTGATATCCTTCCTCCTCACGAAGTAAGTTTCTCCCCTGCCGATTCTCAAAATTCGCGATTAGTGCCGTGGTTCCGATTTTGAAATTGAAGATTGTTGTGTAAACAGGCTCGTGCTAGAATCGAAGTGTCTGTTCTCAATCTCCTCAGAGTGTTGAATTCTACAGATCCAGCCATCTCCGATCTCTCTCTGGTAACTAAATCTCATTAATCGCGGAGATCTTATCGATTCCCGAATTGAAATGCTCTTGAGTCTGGTTTTTAACAGATCAATAGGAAGAGAAGCAATAGCTGCGTAAACAAAGGCATACTCACAGACGTTTCGTACATATTCCTCTCTACTTCCTTTACCAAGAGCTCCTTGACCAATGCTAAAACTGCCAAAGCTTTTGTGCGCGGTATCTATACCATTGTTGAATCTTCTTTTTGATTTGAAAATCACAGATCTCATGGTTTTTGAATTTCTTAGTGTGGAAAGTTATGGAGATGTGCTTTCAGATTCTGCTTCAAGGAAAGCGAGTCACTCAAAGAGAGCTCTTCTATAAACTGCTTTGTGATTCGCCTGACTACTTTTCTTCTCAGCTTGAAGTCAACCGAAGCGTCCAAGGTCTGATTTCTAGTGCCGCCACGTGTCATGGTTCTATTTTTAAAAATGTTTTTTTTTGTTTTGTTTTGTGCAGATGTGGTGGCACTTTTACGTTGCAGTAGATTCAGTCTTGGGATTATGGCTTCTACCAGAGGCCTTGTTGCTGGAAGGTTATCTCTACAAGTGAGTTAACACTAATGAATCATCATGTCTCTCTCTGTTTCTTAGCTAGGATTTCTGATCTCTGCCTATTTATCACATGCAGGAACCAGGTAAGGAAGCTGTAGACTGTTCAGCCTGTGGTTCTTCTGGGTTTCCTATCTCAGGAGACTTGAATTTGCTAGACAACACCATCATCACAAGCGATGCTCGCTATATCATTCTTGTCGAAAAGGTATTACTCTTTAGACATGACACAACATTAAATTATCCATGTAAGTTCACTGCTAGATCTGTTTTTTTAAGCATGCGATATTTCATCGGCTTGTGGAAGATCGTGTGTTCAATCACATTCCTTGTGTGTTCGTTACTGCAAAAGGGTATCCGGACATTGCCACAAGGTCAAGAAAATCTTAAAAAATCAGATTTAACAAAAACCATGGTTGAAATGTAGTCATTGATGCTGAATAATAGCTTTTTGGAGGTTGAATGGTTTAGGTTTTTCCTTCATCGGATGAGCATAACATTTCCTCATCTCCCAATTCTTGCTCTAGTAGATTGGTGAGCACTAAAAATAAACATTCTTCTCTTTGTTTAAAGATAGAAGTTTAGTACTCATAACTGACAAGTCTGTCATTGCATAGGAATCCAGCTGGGTTAGCTATACTATGCACCTTCAAGTTTGGAAGCGTAGGAATGGGTCTTGAAGCTTACAGATATGGTAAATCAAGACTGCAATATGAAGTGGATGTAATAATGACAGTCATCCAAGTCTCCTGTTCTGATAGGCCTTTTGGTTTGTCTTTAGCTTGCAATGTTAAGTGGATTGGGCTGCGAGGAGATGATCTCAACCTGATACCCCAAGAGTCTTTGGTTCCTCTTAAGCCAAAGGACTCGCAGATTGCTAAAAGCTTATTGTCCTCTAAAATCTTGCAGGTAGATTGAATGAAACTCAGGTCGTATCCGTAATTGAATCTACGAATTAAAACCCGACTCCTTTTTTATTTGCTTCTGGAAGGAAAACTACAGAGAGGAGTTGTCACTGATGATCGAAACTGGTAAGAGAGCTGAGATAGAAGCACTGTATTGCCATGGTTATAACTATCTCGGGAAATATATAGCCACCAAGATCGTACAGGGCAAATACATATAACAACGCTTCACACTCCAGCATGAAAATTCCAGAAACACAATAAACAAGAGTTTGTTCTATATCTGCTCTTCAATAAAAGAGATTAGTTTTGACTTACTATGGTGAAGTTTTAATGCAGACTCTCAAAATTTCAAAATGAAAAGATATTTGTTATACATATGGCATGGTGGTGATTCAGTAACAAAACTTGCCCTAATCTCCACTGTCCTATGCAGGTAGTATAACGATAATTGTCCTCACTTGTTTTTAGATACGAGACTGATCTTCTTTCCCTCCACAATAAATTTCCCACTTCGCTCCAGCTGCAACAACGAGATCACGTCCAACATCAGTAAGAAATTGAGAAAAAAAACGATTTAGTTTACTAAATCCACAACTCAGTGTAGCACATAAAGTAATAACATGAGTAAAGATTAGTATTACCTTAAGTTTCAAGTAAGCAATAGCATCTTTCCTTGAAGAAAACTCCGAGAGAAGCGATGGTGCTTGTTCATCAATTAGAGATTTAAGCTGTTTCAGCTTCATGGATCCACCACTACCAGCTTCCTGAAAATTTTAAGACAATACGTGTTTCAGAGGAAGACAATAATAACTTTTCAAAGTTAAAATTGACAAAATACCTTTTTAAGAATCTGCTTGCACAGTTTCTTCAACTTGATTTTAGGTTCAGTGATTTCATCACGCTTCCTTTTTGCTGGGAGAGAATTTTCTATAACAGAGTCCTTGTCATCATCTTCTTCACTCTCTTCTTCTTCCTCTTCCTCTTCATCAGTATCGTCATCATCATCACTGTTATCAAAAGAAGTTTTCTTTCCTTGGTAACGAACACCAGCTATTTTCTTAGGCCGGTCCTTGATACCCAGTCCTTGTTTTCCAGCCGTGGCTTTATCCTGCATACATCATTTCCAGAGAGTTAAGATAACTCTTTTGTAAGAATAGCTTGAGAAGAAGAGGTAGACACATACCTGAACCATGTTGTAAAGATTCTCTTGATCGTCCTCACAAAACATTTTTCGCTCCTTAGACTTGGATGATTTCTTTTTGCCAGGCTTAGCTCCAAGAAGACCGCCCGAGACAAACCCGGATTTAAATCCCCACCAGTCTGAAGAAGGTTCTTCGATTTTCTGTTCTGTTCGGTTCAAAAGATCAATAGACATTTTTCAGGACAGCGAAATGAAAGTCGCACCAATTCAAGATTTCAAGACCAATTACACACACCTTCAACATCAGGATGTTGGTCCTCAGATATGATTTCAATCTCCATAGCATCATCGGCTATGTCACAAACCGCAGGAGAAGGCTCCTCAGTTCGCTTAACCTACACAACAGTAAAAACAATATAGACCAAGTTATACCAATCTGATAAAAAAATGCAGAAATAAACAATATGCAGGCGTTAGCAATAATCTTAATGGCCATGAATCAGGAGATCAAACAAGTAGAGAAATAATAGTAGAAAAGAAAGCTTACAAGTATGCCTTCAAGATCTTTAGAAGAGTAAGAATTGACAAGCTTCCCCTTCTCTCTACGTTTATACCTAATTACAGAACAACAAGACACAAAACACTCAAAACACAATGCCACCGAGAATGGCTAAAGAGAGAAACTTAAGAATAAGAAATGATGTAGCAACCTTCCTTGTGGACGAGTAACCTTAGCAACATTGGGCTTGACAGGCTCAGATTTGCCAGCTTCATCGTCACTTTCAGCTTCCTTCTCCGAAGCTGTTACATGCCACATAAACACAACTCATTAAGAAAATCCAAGCGACAGAACTTTAAAATAGTTAAAAGATAAGTATATATACCATCATCCTTCTTGATAGGTGCTGCTTGCTGCAAACAACACACAAGAATAAGGATTAAAATCATTTATAAAGAGATATCAGTAGAAAATAGACAAGCCATTACCACTTTCAACTTCTTGAGAATGTTATCAAACTGAGTAGTATCGAATGCCCATGGATTCGGCTTGTCAACACCAACACCTGCTCCCAAAGTTCAAATTTTTAAGTCGTATTACAGATGAATTATTCATCTAGCTCTATATACACACTACATTCTAACAAAAAATCAGAGATCAATAACTTGTTTGTGTATATACAAGTGCAAACATAGCTCTATTTCAAGTTTCCTAAAATCAGGCTTTGAGTATGTGTAATGGCCATTAAACACAATACATTAAGACAAAGAATAAGAAAGGAACAAACCGGTTGTGTCTTGCTTGTTCTTGACACGGACATAGCCTTTGATCCCTTGCTTGTCTTTACCAAGTCCTTCTCCTTCTTCCCATCCCTTTACACAAATATAACAACCATTCCGAAACAATTAGAAGTCTTTGTGAGAAATCACTAAGCTTAGATGATCATTTAGGCAAAAAACTGAACTCACCATCGATTTCATTAGGCGGAAAGCGGCGGATTCCTTTAGGATACCGACGTACTTTACTGGAGCTTCCGGCGCCGCCATCTTCTCTTCTTTGTTTCCGGCTATCGATCTAGATATTGCAGGTAAGTCCGTCGCCGTTTCGGTCAAAAGAAGAGAAGAGTGGGGAGGCGGAGGGAGTTTAGGACAAGCTGGGAGGAGCAAAACCTAAAACCGACAGAGATGATGAGCTATTACACTCTACGACGCGGCTTATTGTTAAGTTTAGTGGATATGCGACGTGATCGACGGTAGAGATCTAATCAGTCTTTTAATGGGCTATATTATAGGCCCAACGAAGAAGCCCACTAAGTATTTTATTTATTAAAAAAAAAGTGGCTGATTGGAATCAGAGGACAAAATGGGGGCTATGGCTACTTGTACTACTCAGCTATCTCCTTCTTCTTCGTCTCTGTTTCGCTCTCAAATTACGAAAAGACCATTCCTTTTCCCGCCGGCGAAGATCGACCGTCATGGGTTCTCACCACGGAGGCTAAAGTCTCTCTCTTTGTCCCATCGTTCTTCAGTCTCGGCTTCGGTTGCTTCCTCCGCCGAACCGGAGAAATCAACGAGAACACTTCCGTTTCGAGTGGGTCACGGGTTCGATCTGCACCGGTTAGAGCCGGGGTACCCTCTGATAATAGGCGGGATTGATATCCCTCACGATAGAGGCTGCGAAGCTCACTCCGATGGTACAAAAAAAAGTTTTGAGCTTTTTGTAATAGATTGAGGCTTTGAGCTTTGTTGATGATGTGGTGTTTTGTGTGGCAGGGGATGTGTTGCTCCATTGTGTAGTGGATGCTATCTTGGGAGCTTTAGGGCTTCCTGATATCGGTCAGATCTTCCCTGACTCTGATCCTAAATGGAAAGGAGCTGCCTCCTCTGTCTTCATCAAAGAAGCCGTAAGCTTTCCTACTACCCTTCCCTTTGCAAGCTGTTAGTTAGTTAGTTATGATTGGCTGTGAATGTTATTGATTGTATGGAAGCTTTAAAACTTTTAAATGATGATCACTTGTAATTAGCTCATCGTCACTTCCTAGGGAGTTGTCGAGTTGACATATTTATAACAGAAAAAAAAAATGTATCTTGAAACGGAGGTTGTGTGTTTGTCCTTTGTGTTTCAGGTGAGACTCATGGACGAGGCAGGGTACGAGATAGGAAACCTAGACGCCACTTTGATTCTACAGAGACCCAAGATAAGTCCACACAAAGAGACGATCCGATCCAATCTCTCCAAGCTTCTTGGTGCAGATCCTTCTGTGGTGAACTTGAAGGCCAAAACACATGAGAAAGTTGATAGCCTTGGAGAAAACAGAAGCATTGCAGCTCACACTGTTATTCTCCTCATGAAGAAGTGATTCAGATTTAATCATATTCCTTAATGTATCGATCTCATTATAAAAATATTTTGTTAAATGTAAATTTTACACATGGTGTAATCACCCTTTAGAGCCCTTATTTATCCCCTCTTAGCTACAATGAAAATCGAATCATGTGATGATGATGATGATGATGATGATGATGATGATATATTAAAATGGAAATTTAAATCTGTGTTCTTGGTCAGATTTGAATAAATTTGGAAATTGCGACTGGAGCTTCTTGTGACGTATGCGTCTGTCTTTTTCATTCTTCAGACATTTCATCACAAGAAAGCTATGATTTTCTTTTTGTTGATTTTATTATATATAAAATATAGAAATCGAATCCAAAATTGAAATAGACAATTGCTTTTTTGGTTTATAATGCAAAGTCTTTTTATATGTACAGAACTAAACTAATACTAGTGAAATAAAAACATCCATGATGGAATCTAAAACATCATTACTCGTCAGAGGAAACACTAGTTTGAAGTCCACTTCCAACGAATATTAAAAGTTACCATATGCCTCTTTTATTCACTTGAAACTCTTAGGAGATTATGCAGCCATTGTACGGGTCATGGTTGCATAAACAGATCTGATGATGCGTAGGAGTAGGACCATTGAAACTGTGGTTTGCACGGGAAACCTCCAACCTCTCACGTTCCCGTTCTTCCATCCTCTTCTTCTCGGCAGCAGCGGCAGCAGTTTCGGCCTCTTTTTTGGGATCGTAAGGTCCAAATGTGGCCATTTCAGCATTGGTCCATCCCTTTTCGAGTTTGGTGAGGAGCTTACTGCTGTCAAAATCTCCTATCACCGTCAGTTTGCCATCTTTTGAGTCCATGGCAATCGATGTAACCCCTAAAAGCAACAGGAAACATTTTGCAAAAAAGAAAGAAAAAAAACTAATGAGCAAGACAGTGGGCAACAATAGAGTTTTGCATGACAATCAAAAGCTCTGTTTTGATTTAAAAACTCATTAACAAGACATATATCATTTTTTTTCTTTTGGGAAGGTTTCAGTCATAACCTATATTGCATCCCAAAAACAGAGATAGAGTATGTGTATATGTAGTTAAAAGCTTTGTTTCCAATTAATATGCATGGCAAAATACAATTAAATTTCAAACATTTGGAGCTTCAATTCATAACCCACAAAGAATCCCAAGAACAGAGTCAATATGTAACTACCAGTTTTATTTTATGTTCTTCCTTTTAGAAAGACTGTCATGAACAAGACAAAACTAAAAGTTCTTTTTTTTTTTGAATTCATAAACCATAAAGAATCCCGAAAACAGACTGAATGTGTGTTATCAAGAACTTTGGTTTCTCAATGAAAACTCATGAACAAGATAAAGAAAGGACAAGAGTCATGTCTCATGGGTTTCAATTCGTAACCCGTAAAGAACCCCAAAACCATAGAATGTATGTAATAAAAAGCTTTTGCTTTTTACCAAAAAAAAAAAGCTTGCTTTTCAGTAAAAAAAAAACCCGTGAACAAGAAAAAAAAGGTTGTCTTTTCAAAAGAAAAACTCAAGAACAAGGACAAGATACAAAGAAAACTGTTTGATGATTGATGTGGATTACCATGGAAGTTAGCAACTGCGGCAATGATTCTCCTTTTTGATCTCTCGTCATGAACACCCATCATAACAACCATTTTCTGTAGAAAATATGAGAGAAAAAAACACCAGTAATTAAAATACTCTAAGCCCATATAAATCAAAAGACTGAACTATTAATACATTGTAAATAGTAGAAAATACCTTCATTTTCTTTGTAGAACAGAGGAGAGAATATGAGAGAAAACCCAAAAAAAAAAGAAGCTTTATTCTTAGAATGTCAACAAGGTCGATGATCTTTTTTTATATACCAAACAACAAACCGCCACATGAAAAGTGGCTTTAGAAGAAGATAACAGAACGAGACCAAAATTGCAAGTTTGCAACTATGAGATTTCGCACGCGCCTTGTCACTGATAGTTAACCAAATGAAATGGTTTTCTTCTCAAAAGAAAACAAGAAAGTGGAGATACTCGCGAGAATTAGCGTGTGGGCATTTTTTCCACCTTTACTTTTGTGTGTGTCTGTGTTCTTCTGTGGCAATTTCTATTCTTGTAGTGGCAAAATGATGTGTGACTACGGTCGATTATGTTAATCCTTTCTATTTTCAGTATCACACCTCTTCCTACCTTTTTTATTTGGTCAAAGACATTATTGCAAAGCTCTGTTAGTATAGCTTCATCAGCTTTTAGTGCCCGCATACAAGTATGAGAAAACTACAAGTATCCCATGTTCTTTTTTTTTGTTTTTTATTTTATTTTTTGCAATCAAGTTTGTATGCATTTTGCAATCCTAATGTTTTTATTCCGGGCGGCTTATTTTATATATAAATAGTTGATGTGTTGTTTTCTACAAATTTACTGTCATAATGGATTACTTTGCATAACAAACCGTTTTCCAGTAAAAAAAAAAAGCTTAAAATCTCAATCGACCATCATGCGAATTTATGTGGAACAAGCTCTGTTATGAGCAAAATAAAAAAGAGGAGATATAGCTTATTCATGCAGATTATTGACTAGAGTGCTCTCTATAAAAACCATTTTCAATGGAAAGATGAGTACTTTCTTTTTTTGAATAAAAAAAGATGAGTACTTTCACCGAGAGAATAAAGATGTGTCTTGCTTGCTTTCTCTGAATCCGAAAGCTATAAAACCCATCACCTACTCTCTTAACTCTGTAGAGCGGCTTGAGCAATCTCGAGGGCTTCCTCCACTGAAGATGCGCTGGCGAGTTTAGCCTTATCGACAATAGGTTGACTTCTTGCTAGCTTTGGTAGAAGCTGAAACTCCTGTGTGAAGATAATATACACAACAACGCAAGGCATTATTAAGCCCCAATATAGCTTTTATATTCAATTAATAAACCCATATGTAATTGCAATGGTTCAGATTCATATGCTCGATTGAAATGAGGGAGTGTCTCTTACCTCTGGCGAACCACTTTCTACAAGAACACCTTTCAACCTGCCTGTTTTACCAAATAATTACTCATCGAAGTTAGTTAAATCGCTAAGCTAGTGCAATGGTCAAATAGTTGAGGTAAGAAAAAGTTGAAGGGTATGATTTACCAGAATCAATCCAGAAGGTAGCGATCTTGGGATCGAAGTTGCCTACTTCAACTGCTTCTCCCACTGGCCAATATGAATCAGTGTGGTTTTAGATTAGATACTGTGGAAATATTGATTGAGTAATAGGATGATTGTGTAATGTTTAGGTTCTAACAATATTTACCATTATCCCCAAAAAACTGCCACCAAACTTTTCTTGAGCTGCCTTCATACTCGAATACTCTTGAGTAGAAATACGGGAGATAATCGTATCTGCAACGATTTGTGCCAGACAAGAACTATTTAGGTTAAGAATGAGAGATACACAGAAGTGTACAGATTCATGCCAGGGTGCAAGAAGCTTACGTGTCAGTGTGTGCAGTGAGCAGAGATTTCACGCAGTGTTGTGCAGAACGGCGGGCGTGATCAACATGTTCAACTCGGGTCATCCGATCATATATCTGTCCATCAGACAATATAACATGATGAGTTTACACAAAACAGGCTTGGTCGCTTAACATGTTGTGTCGAGCAGCAGCAAAGTACCTTCAATGGGAAGGCTGCGACATCTCCAATAGCAAAAATACCAGGGGTACTTGTCCTGAACAAGCCATCAACCTGTGGTTTGAAGATGAGCTTTTATCAGCCTTTAGATTGTAGAAAATACTAATGTAATTATAACTTCGAAAAACTGATAATGGTGGAGATGATTGATTAGAATGTTTTGCGATAACAATACCTGAATACCTCCAATAGATTTGTTCATGGCCAAAGTTTCAAAGGGGCCAATAGCAGGCTTAGCTCCAATTCCGATCACAACCTGTGAAGTAAGGACGAGCCAAGATTTTATTCACCAGTCACAAATTCCATTTGAAAGAGTTGTTGAAGTTGCATCATATTAAAAAGAAAAAAAGTAACTATTACCGTGTCTGCCTCAATTGTAGACCCGTCAGCAAGCTTAACAGCTGTTACACGCCCATCCGAACCAGCTTCTAAGTTATTTATCGAAGCGCCCTGTCCAACGGAAAAGAGGAAGGAAGTTCACTCACTGTGTTGCTAAAATTATTAGGTTTACAGGAAAACAAATGCTTTCAGTCCAAGGCACTGATCGTGCTTACCTTGACGAACTTAACACCATTTTGACGGTAGAGTTCTTCATATCTCTGAGCAAGTGATGGAGTGAACAATCTTTGCAGAAGCTGATCTTCTGGGAAGACAATCTATTGTTGCACAGGGGAAAAGCTCAAAGGCAGATTAAGTTAGAACATGCATGCGAAAAATGCAACTGCATTCAACTATTATCTAAAGTCTCCAGATATTTTGTTTTAGGCTACTAAAAAGTATACTTGATCAGCAACACAATTTAGAGATTTAGAGTCTAAGGGAATACTAACGGTTGTATCTAGGTTCCACGCAACAGCAGCAGCAGCAACCTCCATGCCGATGTAGCCACCACCAACAATGACAACTTTCTTTGACTTTCCCTGAATCATATATTGAAAGGTTATTTGGTGCCAAGGGAGTTTAGAGTTTGCTGATGACGCATTGTGAAACATTTCATATAGAGTAGTAAGATTGCATTCAGCTAACCAGAGATGAAATAAGTGAATCAGCATCTGCAACCTCCCGAATATAGTGAACCCCAGGCAAGTTCCCACCAATTTTATCTGGGAACCTGCAATAGAAATAGAAACCGTATATTCAAATGGACAAGATCGAGAAGCCCTGGTGTTTTTTTTTAATTGGAAAAAAGAATGCAGCATTTCACGCACCTAGAGGCAGTACAGCCAGTAGCGATAATAAGGGATCCATATTTTAACTGCTTCCCAGTGTTTGTTGTGAGGGTTTGCTTTTCAAAATCAGCTCCAGTCACTGGATCTTCATATATCATCTGTTAAAAAATTAAATGAATCAAGAGATCGACCCACGTAGATTCCGGAACAAACTAAAAACTCTTCCTTTTAACAGATTATGGAAAACAAGCAAAACTATTTGTATCAGAAGAAAAACCTCAATGCCTTTCTCCTTGTACCAATCAGGTGTTTGCCTCTCTCCACCACCTCCAACACAAGTGTGAAAGCCCTGCACATTATTCATTCATATTAGGCGCAGAACACTAATAATGATATAACTGGGGGGAGGAGGCTAAGCTTACTGGAAGACGAGCAGGCTTCTTCTCGGGAGGGAACAAGTAAGCTTTTGTCAAGGCAGGTCTCTCATAAGGTGCGTACGCCTAAAAAAACAATATGACAACAATCACAAACAATCAAACAAAGAGCGATACGATACGATACGATAGTGATTACTGACGAAGAAAACACCTCTTTGGTGACAATGCAAAGGCGACCATCGGCCATTCCATTTTCAACAAAGGTCCTTGCTGCATAACCCGCCGCATTACCTCCCCCTATTATCACAAACCTAACCGAACCAAGCAAACCAAAAGTTAGTTATACTCAATCCTTCCTCCCGCATTCACTAATTCCGTATATTATAATATCCAAAAATTTCGGAATTACGAACTCACTCGCGATTCTCGTTAGCGAAGGAAGCAGTGACGATGCCTCTGGAGGCGATTCTCGAACCGATCGGAGGAGAAAAACGAGTGGGGAGACGGCGAGCGAGGGACGACGGAGAAGTCGGACACCAAAGAGACAATCCGCTCTTCGCTGGCAACGTGGTGGATGCTAACGCCATGAGTCTTCGAACTGCAACAACAACAGAGGGATTTCAATAGAGAGAGATTCGATCTAGGGTATGAGTGAGTGAGAGAGGGGACCTGGAGACATTTTATAAGAATGAAATAATTAAATTATTGAAGCGAGTGTGTGTGTGAGTCTCTCTGTAGTATTGGCTCTAGGACAAAGCTAAAGGGCATTAAGGGAGAGGCTAAATGAGTTCTTCGATATTGCGATTGATCAAAGACGGAGAGGATTATTGAAATGATGGAGCTGACTTGTCTTTTTGCTTTTTTATTCATTTGTCCTTTTATGACTTTTTTTTTCTTTTTTTTGTTGATAAAGAGATATATTGGTATATTCTTAACTAAGTTATACCGTATTCTAGGATTCTTCTATCAGCAATACACAATTTTGGTTTGATCAATATTATAATGATCTAATTATCTAAGCCTAGTGCATATCAGTACACTGTATTTTGTTTTTAACTACACCAAATTTTTGACTCTGCTTGGGCCTGAGGCCATTTGATTTTAATATATTTAAGTTGCTCGAAAAAAAACTACTCACAATTTTTGACTGATAAAACCATTATTCTGAAGAACAGCCTTTGACATAGCGTTCTAGTTGTTGGTTGCATTTTATCTTCAAACTTATTATTTTATAAAGAAAAAATGGAAAAAACATTTATATATTGACTTGTTTCTTTTTTGTCTGCACAAAGAATATTTCAAATATATTCATTTTCAGATTTATGGTTAATTATCATTGACATTTTTATTTTTTAATAATTTTATCTAACTATTTATTTTAACAAAATCCAAAAAATACTATTTAACATAAATTACACATTATCATGTAATAAAATTATTACATATAACATAAATAGATAAACAAATAACATTAGATTGTATTAAATAAAAAATATCCATTTTCTGCAAATGATTAACGAATGTGTTTTTTTTAAATTTGAAATAAGCTTCAATATCCTAGAATCTACTAAAGCAAAAGCCTAGTGCATATCATTAGCAATCGCATCCACGCATTCTTCAGCCAAATTATAACCTGCTGATAAGGGTGAATGACCCTCTCTACAACTTTTGTATAAAAGTTGTTTTCCTGCATCTAATATGTCAAAAAATCTCATAGATTCTTCAGTGGGGTCTTCCACTCTATAATGATTATTTACCATCTGCTCAGTACCTACACCATAATCTACATCTGTTCCTGGTTCTTCTAGTCTATCAACATGCTGATGTTCACTAGTACTACTGTAGTCAAGGAAGAAAATATTTATTAGATATTTAGATGATGATGATGATCTTTTAACCTTTTGGTTTTGGAAGTATATCATAAACAATGGGTATTATGATACCGTTAAAGCTAATCTTATGATAACCTTTAAGCTTACTAAAGGCTTAAAGGTATAATTTAAAACATGTTAATTCATTGTGGCTGAAGATATAACTTTCATTCACCTATAAATTAAAACATGTTAATTCATTGTGGCTGAAGATATAATTTATTTCATCAGCAATCGCATCCACGCATTCTTCAGTTAAATTATAACCTGTTGATAAGGGTGAATGACCCTCTCTACAACTTTTGTATAAAAATTGTTTTCCTGCATCTAACATGTCAAAAAATCTCATAGATTCTTCAGTGGGGTCTTCCACTCTATAATGATTATTTATCATCTGCTCAGTACCTACACCATAATCTACATCTGTTCCTGGTTCTTCTAGTCTATCAACAGGCTGATGTTCACTAGTACTACTGTAGTCAAGGAAGAAAATATTTATTAGATATTTAGATGATGATGATGATCTTTTAACCTTTTTGGTTTTGGAAGTATATCATAAACAATGGGTATTATGATATCGTTAAAGCCAATCTTATGATAACCTTTAAAAGTGAAATGTTACAGACTCTTCTTCTTTCTCTAGTATGAGCTAGCCATCATCAACATCACATTTCATCACTATATACCAATTAAACACACAATTTTTGACTGATAAAACCGTTATTCTGAAGAACAGCCTTTGACATAGCGTTCTAGTTGTTGGTTGCATTTTATCTTCAAACTTATTATTTTATAAAGAAAAAATGGAAAAAACATTTATATAGTGACTTGTTTCTTTTTTGTCTGCACAAAGAATATTTCAAATATATTCATTTTCAGATTTATGGTTAATTATCATTGACATTTTTATTTTTTAATAATTTTATCTAACTATTTATTTTAACAAAATCCAAAAAATACTATTTAACATAAATTACACATTATCATGTAATAAAATTATTACATATAACATAAATAGATAAACAAATAACATTAGATTGTATTAAATAAAAAATATCCATTTTCTGCAAATGATTAACGAATGTGTTTTTTAAGTTTGAAATAAGCTTCAATATCCTAGAATCTGCTAAAGCAAAAGCCTAGTGCATATCAGTACACTATTTTTTTGGAGAAATAAGTACACTATGTTTATTTTTAATTACACACATTTTTGACTGATAAAACCGTTATTTTAAAAAACAGCCCATGACATAATTGTTGGTTGCATTTTTATCTTCAAACTTGTTTTTTTGTCAACTTCAAACTTGTTATTTTAAAAAAAAAAAAATGAAAACACCATTTCTCTAGTTAATTGCTTCATTTTTGTCTGTAAAAAAATATTTCAAATATATTTATTGTCAGATTTATCATTAAGTATCAATGACATCTTTTAATTTTTTAAATTTACTAATTTTATCGAACTATTTTTTTTTAAATTACTATTTAATATTAAAGAAAACATTATCATATAACACAATTATTATATATTGCATAAATAGATAAAAATAACATTAGATTGTATAAATTAATAAATATACATTTTCTGCAATGATTAACTTTCATAAGTCTGAAATGAGCTTCAATATCTTAGAATCTTCTAAAACAATAAAAAGATATTGAAAATAGATATTTCATGTTTTTGCTATCAAAATCTAATTAGATGAAACGAATAATAAAAATTAAATTAATTAGATAACATTAACATATATAATTTATTTAAGAAAAAACTAAATTTAAAAGTCAATTTATAATTTTACAAGGTTTGTCTTTAAATGAAAATAAACCATATTTTCAAATTTGAAGTAATACTAGTTATTAATTCAAATTTGAATTAAATAAGAAATATAATATTACTGAAGCAAACTTTTCTTTAGAATAAAACAAAGGATGAAAATGAAGTACAATTGCATACTTTATATAGAATTAAAAACTAAATTATTTTAGAGCTTATTTTCAAAAAAATCGTACATATATCCGAAAATAAAGATAATGGTAAAATACTTATCAAAACTTGAAAAGAGTAGAAAAAATAGTCTTTAAAACAAAAACTTGTCAATCTATCAGATTTTTTTAACCATTTTCACTGAAACAATTTAGATAAACTACAATATATCAGAGCTTTGCATTTGGACGTGTAAAGCTTAGAAGCTTCAACAACATTCTCTCAATATTATAAAAGAAGATAAGGTTTTAAATTTTTTTTTATAAAAGATAACAATTTCCATATATTTTTCTCTTCTTCAATTTACATGTTCATAAATCGAACTGGTTTACATATCCAATTGGTTTGGTATATTAGTATGCATTAAACCATTTAACAAAAGATTAAGCAAAATCCTTTTTTTTTGTCACCAAAGCAAAATCCTTTATATGAAAATACAAGAAGCACAATTGTAGACATACTGCCATACTGGTATGGGCCGTTCCAGAAGAGTTCTGAAACCCAAACAAGGACAGAAGAAAAAAACGATAACACAGAACTAAGAAAATAAATATCTTATCTTATTAACCCCAACGAATTACAAAATTCTCAAATGTCACCCCGACATTTTAAAATCTTTTATACAACTGGCGCTGAAAGTTTCCCGGCCTGCTCCAACACCTCCAGAATCTCCGCACGACTCCTCACGATCCTATGGAAAACCTCTCTGATCTGTTGCTGCAACGGCACAAGCTCCTCCTCCATTCTCCGGCATATCTCCGCCATCTCCGCCACCTGAGCCGCCGCAGATTCAGCGGCCTCTTTCTCCGCCGGATAATGAAACCCGTCGGCGAACTCAACCAGCGAGTGACCAAGCTTCTCCATCCTCGTCATCTCCTCCATCAGCCCCGCGGATCCTTTCTTCTCCTTCTTCTTCCACTCGTCTCCGATCTTCTCGTGTATCCCGACCAAACTCTGAGCCCAGTTCAAATGCTTCGGCACCGGCAGATGATTCGCCAGTCCAGCTCTCTCCTGACACGGAACCGCCGCCGTCAGAACCCACATCACGAACACCGTCACGGTGCTCATTATAAACATCGGCAGTGGCAACCCCGCCGCTTCGTTGCCGCGCGGCGGCGCGAGGTTCGCCGTCATCGCGTGGATCTGCTTCGCCGCCGACCAGTTTCTCCCGACGGCCCACGACGACGATTTGAGCTGACCGATCGTCGCTCCTCCTTTGCTCGCCGCGGACGATCCGCCGCTACGGCCTCCTCCGCCGCTTACGTTCTCTTTGTCCTCGATGCTCAGCGCGATGAGTAGGTTCGAGAGGGCCCGTTTCGCCCGCCTCACGTTACCGTCTCCTAACGGACGCTGCTCCAGTGCCGCCACGGCGATCTCGGCTAGGCGCTGGTAATGTCTAACGGAGTCGATTCCGTTAACGACGGCGGTACAGATGTCGAGCGCTTTAATGGACCGGTCTAACATTTCGGGGACTAACCGGTCGAAAGGCGGTTTAGATATCTGGGTCGGGTCACGGCCCATTAAGAGAATCGCTTTGAACTCGGCTTCGCAGCAGAGGAAAACATCCATGAGCTTACGAAGCCAGGTGACGGACATAATCTGCTCCGTCGCGGGTACGGGAGCAACCGTGTTCGTCTCATCGGACGGTGGTTGTTGTGGTGGTGGAGGAGGAGAGAGAAGCTCGGTGAAACGATCGGCGATGTGTTTTTGGAAAAGCTCGAGATCTTCTTGCTCTTGTTCGGTGTTGACGTCGGTGAATTGGTTGCGACGGATACTAATCCGGCCGAGGAAGGATCCTTGGTTGTCTTGCGCAGGTCTCATGATTATTGAGTCAATAAGAAGCTTGGGAAGGTTTTGGAAATTGTCGATTTATATACGGATAGTTAAAGAAATTTGTGGTCCAAAGGTTAAATAAAAAAATAAAATAAAATTTGTGGTGTGCATGTCTTGTCGGAAAGCTTGAGACCCGTTCTTCGTGCGCAGTTACCTCTATTTTGTGTTCCCCCATTTTGTCATTTGATTGAGAACATGTGACTTATCGTGATACGTCGTGATTTGGAAATATTCAAACTGCATGCTGTTTATATGTTAAAAAATTAAACTACATGCTCTTTTATTTTTAATCTAAGAATGTTAATCATCTATACCAAACCGGTTCAATTTGGATTGAGTTGAACTGCTATTTTGATTAGGAACTGAACCAAGTTTCTTATTTTCTCAATACACTAACTAGAATCAAATCAGAACTGTAATTGAGAATGAAATGAGAAAATACATGTTAATGTAAAGTGTACTCAATCAAATACTCTATCCGTTTCATTTTATTTGTTCTAGGTCTATATACACAGATTAAAAAAACATATGATTTTGAATATTTTCAAAATAAAAACACAATTACCTATACACCTACCAACCGAAAAATTAAAATAGAGAAATTTTAAAACAACACTTATTTTGAAACGAATTTTTTTTCCTAAAACGACAATTAAATCGAAATGGAAGGAGTATTATTTAATTTATATCTAAATATTAGTATTTGAGTTTAATTTATCTACTAGATTAGGACCCGCCCTAAAGGGCGGAAATTGATTTGTCAAATTTCAATTAATAATATATGGTATATATATATGTGTATAATATTATATATATTTTGTGTAACATTTATATATATATATATATATACATATTAGACATATATATAATTTTGTAGATAATGATGAAAATCAAATTAATGAAATTCATTTAAATTTTGTGAGTAATTCTATATTAACAAATCTAATCTAATTATGTATTAAGGATAATGAAGATTTTAAACGCTATAACTTTTAACGTGAGAAAAAGAAAATTGCTTTGAATATAGTAGTATAAACTAAATGTTCTCTTTTCAATTATATAAAATTGATAAAAAAATTTGATTAACCTTTAGTTATGTGTTTTCTGTTTATTTTAGTTTTAAATTTATTATTAAAAAATAATTTCAGATAACAACACAATATATATGTGTATATATCATATTTTATTTTTTTAAATATATATTAGGTTTCAGATAATTCTTATTATTATTATTATTATTATTATTACTATTATTATTATTATTATTATTAATCATTTAAATTCGTTTTTATTTTGGAGTTAATTTATATAATTTTTTTGATTAATCTCTAGTTATGTGTTTTCTGTTTATTTTAGTTTTAAATTTATTATTAAAAAATAATTTCAGATAACAACACAATATATATGTGTATATATCATATTTTATTTTTAAAATATATATTAGGTTTCAGATTAATATATATTTGAAATCAAATTAATGAAATTCATTTAAAATTTGTGAGTAATTCTATATTAACAAATCTAATCTAATTATGTATTAAGGATAATGAAGATTTTAAACGCTATAACTTTTAACGTGAGAGAATGAAAATTGCTTTGAATATAGTATTATAAACTAAATGTTCTCTTTTCAATTATATAAATTTGATAAATTTTTTGATTAATCTTTAGTTATGTGTTTTCTGTTTATTTTAGTTTTAAATTTATTATTAAAAAATAATTTCAGATAACAACACAATATATATGTGTATATATCATATTTTATTTTTTAAAATATATATTAGGTTTCAGATAATTCTTCTTATTATTATTATTATTATTATTATTATTATTATTACTATTATTATTATTATTATTAATCATTTAAATTCGTTTTTAATTTGGAGTTAATTTATATAATTTTTTTGATTAATCTTTAGTTATGTATTTTCTGTTTATTTTAGTTTTAAATTTATTATTAAAAAATAATTTCAGATAACAACACAATATATATGTGTATATATCATATTTTATTTTTAAAATATATATTAGGTTTCAGATTAATATATATTTGAAATCAAATTAATGAAATTCATTTAAAATTTGTGAGTAATTCTATATTAACAAATCTAATCTAATTATGTATTAAGGATAATGAAGATTTTAAACGCTATAACTTTTAACATGAGAGAAAGAAAATTGCTTTGAATATAGTATTATAAACTAAATGTTCTCTTTTCAATTATATAAAATTGATAAATTTTTTTGATTAATCTTTAGTTATGTGTTTTCTGTTTATTTTAATTTTAAATTTATTATTAAAAAATAATTTCAGATAACAACACAATATATATGTGTATATATCATATTTTATTTTTTAAAATATATATTAGGTTTCAGATAATTCTTATTATTATTATTATTATTATTACTATTATTATTATTATTATTATTATTATTAATCATTTAAATTCATTTTTATTTTGGAGTTAATTTATATAATTTTTTGATTAATCTTTAGTTATGTGTTTTCTGTTTATTTTAGTTTTAAATTTATTATTAAAAAATAATTTCAGATAACAACACAATATATATGTGTGTATATCATATTTTATTTTTTAAAATATATATTAGGTTTCAGATAATTCTTATTATTATTATTATTATTACTATTATTATTATTATTATTATTATTAATCATTTAAATTCGTTTTTATTTTGGAGTTAATTTATATATTTTATTCATTAAGGATATAAACGATATTAACCACTCTAACTTTTAACGTGAGAGCTCGAATCCAAAATTTTACTTCGCAAATAATAGTATAGATTCGCCAAAATTGATATGGCTTTCAAAGATACACAACATTGTCTAGTAGGATTAAATACTCTTTGGACGGTTGGATTTATTACTGAAAAGAGTTTCGAGTAGCCAAAGACTAATGTGAAAGACTCGTCCATTAAGAAGAGAATATGAGCTACAAATAAAATTAAAACATTACTAAGTTAAAAATTCCAGTGCTTCTTTTTAAATTATAAATAATTCATATAGTTTGAGCAAAAACAAGCTGAGATAATTATTTAGAGATTAGAAAATTTACTGACATAAAAATAGTTCTCTGTCGGTCAATGCCCTTGATCCTCTCTCATGGCTTCTTCTTCTTCCTTTCCTCGCACATGGAGATACCGCGTCTTCCCGAGCTTCCATGGACCAGACGTCCGTAAAACCTTTCTCAGTCATTTACGTAAACAGTTTAACTGTTATGGGATTACCATGTTCGACGATCAAGGAATCGAGAGAAGCCAAATCATCGCCCCTGCTCTCACGCAAGCGATCAGAAAATCGAGGATATCGATCGTGGTGCTGTCGAAGAACTATGCCTCTTCAAGCTGGTGTTTGGATGAACTGTTGGAGATTTTGAAGTGCAAGGAAGATATGGGACAGATAGTGATGACGATCTTCTACGGAGTAGATCCATCCCATGTGCGGAAACAGACCGGAGATTTCGGGAAAGTTTTCAAGAAAACATGTCGTGGTAAAACAGAGGAAGAGAGTCAAAGATGGAGTCAAGCTTTGACTTATGTGGGAAACATAGCTGGGGAAGACTTCCTTAACTGGTTTGTGTTTTGTTAACTTTAGTTTGTTTTTTCTCATGTTCTAACTAAATAGTGGTGACTTTTTTACCGAGAGTAAATATGGTGAACTGAATTGAATGATTATTAAGGGAATGGAAAATGTAAATACATACTTATATTATTGTGAATTGTTATCTCTATATATGTTCTTCCTAAATCATGACTATTTAATGGTTAAAATAAGCTTTTTCATTCTCTTTTGTTAGGGACAATGAAGCCCAAATGATTGAGGAGATTGCACAAGATATTTTAGATAAACTAAATGCCACACCGTCTGAGGATTTTGATGGCATGGTTGGACTTGAGGCTCATTTAAAGGAAATGGAGTCTTTGCTAGATTTAGATTGTGATGGCGTTAAGATGGTTGCAATCATTGGTCCTGCAGGGATTGGTAAAACTACCATTGCCCGAGCTTTACATAGTCTACTCTCTAACAGGTTTCATCTTACTTGTTTTGTGGACAACCTTAGGGGAAGCTATCATAGTGGTTTCGATGAGTATGGATTGAAACTGCGTTTACAAGAACAATTTCTTTCGAAGATTTTGAACCACAATGGTATAAGGATATGCCATTTAGGTGCAGTACAAGAAAATCTATGTGACCAAAAAGTTCTTATCATTCTTGACGATGTGAACAGTCTAAATCAATTAGAGGCGTTGGCTAACGAAACTACATGGTTTGGTCCTGGAAGTAGGATTGTAGTGACCACAGAAGACCTAGAGATTTTGCAGCAACATGGTATCGATAATACTTACCACGTGGGGTTTCCATTTGATGAAGAAGCCATCGAGATCTTATGTAGATATGCTTTTAGACAAAGGTCTCCACTTCATGGTTATAAGGTGTTGTGTAGAAGGATAACAGAGCTTTGTGGCAATCTTCCATTGGCTCTACGTCTGGTGGGTTCATCTTTACGTGGGAAGATAGAGGACGAATGGGAAGATATAATGAACAGACTGGAAACTGTTCTGGATCGAGAGATCGAGGAGATACTAAGAGTAGGCTATGAAAGTTTAGATGAGAATGAGCAGACTCTATTTCTCCACATTGCAGTTTTCTTCAACAATGAAAATAGTGATATTGTGAAAGCTATGTTCGCTGATGGTAAGTTGGTTGTTAAACGTGGTTTGAAGATTCTACTCAATAGATCTCTCATTGATACATATGGGGAAAGAATAGAGATGCACAAGTTATTACAGCAAATGGCTAGACAAGCCATTCGTAAACAAGAGCCTTGGAGACATCAAATCTTAATGGATACTTTTGAGATTTGCGATGTCCTCGAAAATGAAACAGTAAGTTATTTTCCTTGATAGAATTATACTCCCTTTGTTTTTACTTTTGAAAAGATAGATCTTCTAAAGCATTCACGCATATACAACTTATTAATATTAATTACTAAAATTATTACTTTGAAATCTAGAAAATCTATCTTTGTGGAACAAAAGAAAAATCTAAAAAGGTTATTTTTCAGAAAAAAAAGAGGAGTAATTTAAACAAGACATCTGGTTGAGGGCGTTACAAAAAAAAAAAGACATCTGGTTGAGGTAAAAAGGAATCTTGCATGCGGTCCTAACAATTTCTCTTTGTTTGTAATTTGATTTAGGGTACCAGTGTTGTGTCTGGTATATCATTTGATGTGTCAGGAATCAGCGAGCTGATTGTAAGCAAGAGAGCTTTTAAGAGGATGTCCAACCTTCGATTCCTCGCCATCTACAAAAGCATACATGATGGAAATGACGGAATCCATATACCAGCGGAGATGGAGTTTCCCCGTCGTCTAAGGTTACTACAATGGACAGCATATCCAAACAAGTGTCTTCCATCTACATTTCATCCAGAAAATCTCGTCAACCTTTGCATGCGATATAGCAAGCTCGAGTACCTCTGGCAAGGAACGCAGGTTGGTTTTGTACTTTTATATATTATACATGATGATCAGTTACTTTCTATTTATTTTATATGATGGTCCTCTCTCTCTCTGTTGTTGTGTGGGTTTTATAGCCGCTTACAAATCTCAAGAAGATGGATTTGACACTGTCTTGTCATTTGAAAGAGCTCCCAGATCTCTCGAATGCTACAAATCTTGAGAAACTGGACCTGAGTGTTTGCGAGAGTTTGGTAGAGATCCCAACCTCATTTTCGCATCTTCAGAAACTAAAAGACTTGCGGATGGGGAACTGCATAAACCTACAAGTCATTCCACCTCACCTGAACTTGGGATCCCTTGAAAACATCGACATGCAAAGGTGTTCAAAGCTGAGAAACTTTTCAATTATTTCCACCAACTTGGTAAAAGTGGATATATCATACACAGAGATAGAAGACGTGTCTGGAGTTAGGCTCTTCCCTCGCCTTGCGTGTTTCAGTGTAAAGAAAAGTGGAAAGCTCAAGGGATTAAGGCATCTTCCGACGAGTTTATGGTATCTGGACCTAAGCTATACTGATATCGAAAGTATCCCAGATTGCATAAAAGCTCTTTATTCGTTGCACCTTACTCTAACTGGCTGTAGAAGACTCAGATCATTGCCAGAGCTCCCTGGTTCGCTCAAATCCTTAACTGCGGAAGACTGTGAATCTCTGAAGACCATATTCTCCCCTTTGAATCACAGTTCGGATGCAACACTGGTTTTCACCAACTGTTTCAAACTGGACCAACAAGCACGGAAAGAAATTATCCAACGTTCGTCTTTGTGCAGATGGGCTATCTTACCCGGAAGAGAAGTACCTTCGGAGTTTGATTACAGAGCCAGAGGAAATTCATTTATCATTGTTATTCCAGATGGTGACAATTCTCTTTCTGATTTATCAAGATTAAAGCTCTGCGCTGCGGTGTCACCTGACGACCAAACCAGCGAATCGAACGGGTTTGAATCATTGTGCTGTCGAATAGGCAATGGCGAAATAGAACCAGTCGAGGAGGTGTTCCATCTAGGAATTTTCTCCAAATGTTGTGGTGAACATTTATTTATATTTAACTCTCGTTTGCCATTTATCAACTCCTCCAAAAAGAGCAGAGAGATACTGTTTGAATTTAGCTGCAGTTATAACAGCTTTGACATTATTGAATGTGGAGTCCATATCTGGACCGAAGACGTACTTGATAGTATTAGCCTCACTAATGGGAGATGACCATCGAAGTTTATTTTGGAAGACGACACCAAATAGGGTGACTGCACAAATGGAGTGATCTGTGAAAGCGACGAACACAGACTTCTGAAGTTGGCTCTTCCTCTGTTTTGTTCTGTCTGATTCTGTGAGAAACGTTGGAAGCTTGATTTCGCTAAGAGGGCGATAGAAGTTTTTTTTTTTTTTGAATAATCCAATGTATCCTGCCACCCACCAAGGTGGATCTAGACTAGCGCGAATGTCTGTAGCCTCGGTCACCCCAAACGCTGGAGGAGCCCAAATTTTAAATTTTATCTCCGGTTCGGCTCCGTGCGGGATCCGAACCCGGGTCCGTATGAGGCCGAAACTTCTTCAAAAGACCACTGAGTCCTCCTCGCTTGGTTAAGGCAATAGAAGTAACTAGTAAGGTATGTCATCATTAGCTGCCATGTCTTACCATATTATGCTCTTACTGTGTTTTCTTACTTGAGCTGTTTGCGCTGCAGAGTTATGAGTTTAGACAAACTATCATGTGTTGCATCTGCAAAAGTTATATGGTTAACTTGTTACTAAGGATTATTATTTTTGCTTTACTGGGGTATGCCTTTGGTTTGAGGGAGAAAGCAGCTTGTGGTTCTTGCCCTGATCATAAATTTACCTATTCTATCAAGTATTTGGAGGAAGTTTGTTGAGCTCAAGATATGTTGATTCTTACTTGATGCCGAGAAGATTTGTGAATGCAGTAAGTTTTCTTAAATATACACTGGATTTGTCATCTGATATATCATCAAAAGCTATATTGGCACTCCGCTTTACTTCCAACTTCTTCTCAAGAATTGGACACCCTCTCTTCTTTCATCTGCAACTCAGCGTTAACATGTTTCCACTGATTCATTCTCATCTAGAGAGATGATTTCCTCATCCACTAGATGCTCTGGATATTTCCTTATCTCTAGCTCAATATCATAACTGGTTCTTAAGTTCTCTGCCTCATATTGTAGTTGCAGAGTCATGCATGCCTCCTGTTGATTCCTTTCATTGGAGAAGCCTCCTCGGCCTGATTCCAACGCCTTAGATTCGCTGGTTATTTGTTTAAAATTGGTGCATGATAACCAAGTAGTGATAGTCTAATCAAGCCGGACTACAACTTGTAGGGTTTCAGCAGGGAAAACCCTGAGATTGTAAAAATTGTATGCGATATAGTTCGTGACAGAAAAAAAAAATGCTATTTAGTAAAATTTTCTATAATTTTTTTTCTTTTAAATTTGGAAACTTATACCTAAGAATTTTTTTTTCAAAAATTTTAGAGATCATAGACAAATATTTCATTCAATTTTGCCCAAATCAGACAGGCTAAAGTGACCACTACTCAAGAGCATATACAGTATATGGTTGTAGTTTTGTATAAATTGCTTCAAATCTTTGATATTTTGTTTTTATTTAGCTTTCCAAAGACATATTAATGTGGAATATTCTATTTTTCTTATCTTCAACTTCTCTTTACCAACCCTTTTGCATCTCTTACCTCGTTTCTCATGGCTTCTTCTCCCTCTTCATTTACGTCTTCCAATTACAGATTCAACGTCTTCCCAAGCTTCCATGGGCCAGACGTTCGTAAAACGTTGCATGGTCACTTGCGAAAACAGTTTTTACATAATGGAATTACAATGTTCAATGATCAAGGAATTGAGAGAAGCACAACTATAGCACCTTCACTGGTACAAGTGATAAGAGAATCGAGGATCTTGGTTGTGATTCTCTCAAAGAACTATGCTTCCTCAAGCTGGTGTTTGAATGAATTGGTGGAGATATTGGAGTGCAAGAAAGTTACAGGACAAGTAGGGATGACCATCTTCTATGGTGTGGATCCTTCCGATGTAAGGAAACAGACCGGCGATTTTGGGAGTGCTTTCAAGAAAACATGTTCACTAAAGACGGACGTGGAAAAGCAGATATGGATCACAGCTTTGACTAATGTTAGCAACATAGCTGGAGAAGACTGCCAAAATTGGTTTGTCTTCAATTGATCTTATATTGTGAAGAATAGAATAGGATTCCAATAATCGAGGCAATTTATTTATTTTTTTGTTTAACGAATATTAGAAGAAATGCATTTTTTTTCTCACGATCATTTTACGGTAACAATGTTCTTCTTAAATTTTTGTTAGGGACACTGAAGCAAACATGATCGAGAAGATTGCAGAAGATATTTCACGGAGACTAAATGCTACACCATCTAAGGATTTTGAAGGCATAGTGGGACTTGAAGCACACTTGAAGAAAATGCAGTCTTTGTTACATTTAGATTGTGAGGATGAAGCTATGATAGTTGGAATATGTGGCCCAGCAGGAATTGGTAAGACTACAATTGCCAGAGCTTTACATAATCGACTCTCTCCCAAGTTTCAGCTTACTTGTTTTATGGAGAATATAAGGGTAAGCTATAATAGTGGTAGTGGTCTTGACGAGTATGGCTTGAAGCTGTCTCTGCAGAAGAAACTTCTTTCAATGATTTTAAACCAAAATGGTACGACTATACACCACTTAGGTACGATACAGGAAAGGCTACGCGACCAGAAAGTGCTTATCTTTCTTGATGATGTGGATGATTTAAAGCAACTAGAGGCTTTGGCTAATGAAACTAAGTGGTTTGGTTGTGGTAGCAGAATTATTATAACCACCGAAGATCAAGAAATCTTGGAGCAACATGGTATCAACAATACATACCATGTTAATTTCCCATCCAGAGAAGAAGCTCGTAAGATCTTTTGCAGATATGCTTTTAGACCGAGCTCTCCACCTGATGGTTTTGAAAAGCTTACGGAGAGAGTAACAGAAATCTGCAGCAACCTTCCGTTGGGTCTACGTGTCATGGGTTCAGTTTTACGTGGAAAGAACCAAGATGAGTGGGAAGTTATTCTGCAGAGGCTAGAAAACAGTCTTGATCGAGATATCGAAAGAGTACTTAGAGTCGGATACGACAGTTTACATGCGAATGACCAATCTCTATTTCTCCACATTGCATTCTTCTTCAACAATGAAGAAGAGGATCATGTGATGGCCATGCTGGGTGACAGTAACTTGGATGTCAGACTCGGGTTGAAAACCCTCGCCTATAAATCTCTCATAAAAATATCCATGGAAGGGAAAATAGTGATGCACAGATTACTTCAACAAATGGGTAGACAAGCGATTCAAAGGCAAGAGCCATGGAAACGCCAAATCCTAATAGATACTGATGAGATCTGTGATGTCCTCCAAACTGATTCTGTAAGTTTTTTTTTCTTATAAATAGTTTATTCATTAATACTACTTGGCAAATACTAAGTGTTAGGTATTTTACTAATAAATTCTTGTACTCTGTACTTTTGGTTTAGGGTGGTAGAAGTGTGGTGGGAATATCTTTTGATATATCCAAAATCCTAGACGGCATGTTTATAAGCCCGAGAGCTTTTAAAAACATGCAGAATCTTCGATTTCTTAGTGTCTACAAGACAAAGTTTGATGCAAAAGATAGAATTCATGTACCGGAGGACATGGATTTTCCACATCGCCTAAGGGTATTACAATGGAAGGTATACCCTGGAAAGTATCTTCCTCATTCATTTTGTCCGAAATATCTTGTGAAACTTGATCTGCAAGATAACCACCTCGAGAAGCTTTGGCAAGGAGCCCAGGTTTGTTTTATATATGCTTTTACTTTTGAATATATGAAGTTCATGAATATTCATTTTTTACTTACAGCCGCTTAGAAATCTCAAGGAGATGGTTTTGTCAGAGTCCTCGAATCTAAAGGAAGTCCCGGATCTTTCAAATGCTACAAATCTGGAGAAATTGATTCTGACTGGTTGCAAGAGTTTGGTAGAACTTCCTTCTTCTATTGGAAATCTTCATCGACTAAAGTGGTTAGGGATTGCTGTCTGTGTTAATCTACAGGTTATTCCGGCTCACATCAACTTAGAATCTTTAGAATGGCTCGACATGTTGGGATGCTCACAATTAAGGAAATTTCCAGAGATTTCCATGATAATTACAACACTTACAATCGCAGACACAATGCTAGTGAAGTTGCTTGAATCAGTTAGGGTCTGTTCTAGCCTTCGTTCTCTCGGTATAATTGGGAGTCTCAATACATTTCCAGATCCACATGGGGAAAAAAAGTTTCTGAACAGAAGTGGAGCAGATATTGAAAGGATTCCAGATTGCATCAAAGAACTTCATGGGTTAAAACTGCTTTACATAACTGGCTGTCCTAAACTTGCTTCACTGCCAGAGTTCCCTGTTTCCCTCAAAACACTAATGGCAAACACATGCGAATCACTGGAGACCGTATCTTTCTCTCTTGACTCTCCAATTGAAGATCTCTATTTCTGCAACTGTTTCAGATTAGGCCAAGAGGCACGAAGAGTAATTACCAAGCAAAATCGGTTTTTGCCAAGGCATGCCTACCTGGAAGGAAAATGCCTGCGGAGTTCAACCAGTACCGAGCTACCGGAAGTTCCTTGACCGTCCCTTCAGGTTTTCACGGCTTTAAGATTTGCGTCGTGATATCCCCTAAGCAGAAGAAGATTGAAAAGGCTTTTTCTCAAGTGTTGTGTCGCATAAGTAGCAACGGTTGCCTCCTCGGCGAGAACATAGTGTATGAGATCCCCATTATCCTAACGGAACATCTTTGTATATCCCAGACTAAAATGCTCGATGAAGATGGAAGGATTGGAGAGGAGAACGAGATATTGTTTGAATTCAGCATCACAACTCATCAGTATTCCTCTCCTGTCCATACACCTCAGGTCATAGATATAATTGAGTGTGGTGTACGGATATTGACGAGAGAGAAGGCGACAGGAGAAATAAAGATGGGTTAGACCAAGTTTCGGAAGATTAAGATGACTTGAGCTACGAGTTTGAACCCAACGAGGAGTTGCAAGACCGCCACAACGCATTTGATGGTGATGAAGAAGAAGAAGAAGAAGAAGACAGTGCTAAAGGAAACGGAAAGGTATACTGTTGGAGCTGGTTCGTCCTCTGTTTTGATCTCTCCCATTCGTTCTGGTTTCCGCAAATTTAGGATTTGCCTTGGGTTTCTCCTAAACAGGAGATCAAAGAACATTACCTCTCAAATTGTTGTGATTTGCCTTGGGCTACCTCACTGACTAGGACATATCTATGCATTCTTCATAATGTCCAAGTCCAAGTCCAAGCAGACAATATACACTGGTTTTGTTGGCAAACATGGATGGTGGCTTGAACAGGACAATAAAGATAATGTTCCAGTTCATCACATGCCAGGAGCTAGATATTTCATTGAATGTGGTGCCAGATCATGACCGAGGAAAACGAGAGAAAAAACAAGGACTGAATTTGATGAAGCCAGCAAAGCTTCTCTCAACAATGAAGTTACGGATGGACTAGTTAACGTGTGTTTGTTTGGAGAAGTAACGGAGTTGAAGGGGGATCTATTCTTTCCATGACCTCCTCCTCCATGTTTACCAATCCTTCCTCTAGTAACTACTAGACCTTCTGCATTTGATCTTGATCTACCATTTAAGCCTTTCTCTTTCAACTCCACTTCTAAATAGTCACTTCTTTGATCGTCAATGTTTCCTTCCCATTGCCATAGTTCAGAGTATATATAAGAGAATAATACTGAAGAGGAAAACTCGTAAGAATCGAAATAGCTTAATCCTCATATACAATATGAATGTTCAAGCTTGCAAGATCATCAACAAATTTTAGGAAAATGTCTAGATTTTCTTTTATACTTTTGTTCTCCACCATTTTATAACTTGCAAAGCTTTGATTCAAATAAGTCCGGTTCGGTAGAGTCTTAGTTTGATAGCTCCCTCTAGCTTTCTAAACTTCCAAAGCTGTTGTTTCTTTCATGAATTTCCTTAGAACTATATTGGTTAGGCTTGAACAGATCAAGTTCTTCGCACGAGTATCTTTCTCCTTAGAAAGACGATCTTTCTTAGCTTCAACTTCAGTCTTAGAGCTTGAGTCGTCTTCTTCCTTAGTATCCTTGATAACTTCTTCATTAAGAACATTACCGACCCCATGCAGCTCAAGTTGTTTCAGCCTCGTAAACTTTCACATTCCGAATCGCCAGATCCATCGAATTTGTACACAAAAATTGTTTCCTCGACGATAACACCGTGTATGCCAATATGCTCGCACTTGATAGGTGTGTCAGAGCCAAATTTTCCAGATACGACCACAATGAAAGGTAGGAGTTTGCTGCTATCTATCTCTAGAAATTGGACTGAAAATACGGAATAGCAAGAAACAGTTTCAAAAATCATCAAACAGAGCAAAGAAACAGAGAAGATCAGGGAGAGAAAAACACCCAACTCCTTCGGCTGTATGGATTGCATATCTGGTCAATGATGTAATGTTATAAAAAACGTAAAGGGCTCAGAGAATTCAGTATTAATAATTAGGGATAAACTATCTCAGTCAGTTACAAGAATTAAAGATGCTCGTCTATACAGGTTGTCTAAACAGGTATCTCTCTACTTTTGGTCTCAGGCCGTCTAGAGCGAGCTCGTCCAGTGGAGAGGTCATCCCAGACTTCTACAGTGATCAAAGAGGCAATGCTCTCCTTTTTTTTTTTGAAACACACTTATATTAAATGATCAAATCAAAGTAGTTGGAGCCATTAAAACCAGTTCAACAGACAAAGCCTGCTTTGCTAGCTTATCAGCTACATCATTTCTCACACGAGAAATCCAGTGAAAAGAAATACATTCGAAAGAAGAAGCTAAAGAGATAATATCCGCTAAGATCCTCGACATTCCGAAATCGCCACATTCCGAAACATATTTAGGGCCTGACTGGTGTAACCGCAGCGGTTGCGGTTGCGTTTGCGGGAGTTTGTGGGTGTGGGTGATTGCGGTTTTAAGCGTTTTCTAAAGATTTGTATGACTGGTACAGGTGTTAGAAATTGTTGCGTTTGTGGGACTCTTATGACTGGTAAACTACCAAACGCAACATCTGTTAAATAATAATTTAATAATATTTACAATATAAAATTTCTATTTATAAAATCATATTATTAAATTTTAAAAGTTTATAAAATATTTTGGTTTTAAATTTTTATAATATAAATTGAAATATAGTATGAATACATTTTACAATTTCTATTATTTCAATTTAAAATTTTTATTGGATGTTTTAGTATTATTTTTTATTTATTCTGTTTTTAAAGAAAAAAAATTTACCCTCCCGCAACCGCAAACGCTAGCTGGAACCAGTTTTTGATTTTAAGAAGTTCGGAGCGGTTTGAAGCGATTTATAGCATTTTCTGTGATTGTTTCGAAACGCCAACAACCGCTATGAACCGCAAAAGCTGCGTTTGCTGGTGGTAGCGGGAAAACGAGTCAGCCCCTTTATGTTTTCCGTTTGGTACGATTTAGTTTTCTGTTTACAGGCAAGTGTCTCATGCCTAGTGGCTATATGGTAAAAACAAAAGTACGGAGTCCACCCACACAGTGAATTCCACTATTCCAATCACTGCGATACGATCTTTAGGTCAGCAAATTTCATCCTTCCTCAATTGTGTAATGTAAACACTCACAATCCCCTCTCTCTCTCTCTCATGGCTTCTTCTTCTTCTTCTTCGCTTCGGTCCTGGAGATTCAACGTCTTCACCAGTTTTCACGGACCTGACGTCCGTAAAACATTTCTCAGTCATTTACGGGAACAGTTTAATCGCAATGGGATTTCCATGTTCGATGATGAAAGGATCGAGAGAGGCCAAACCATTGGCCCTGAACTAATGGAATCGATTGGAGAATCGAGGATCGCGATCGTGTTGCTCTCGAAAAATTATGCTTCTTCGAGCTGGTGTTTGGATGAACTGTTGGAGATTTTGAAGTGCAAGGAAGATATGGGACAAGTCGTGATGACGATCTTCTACGGAGTAGATCCATCTGCTGTAAGGAAACAGACCGGAGATTTTGGGAAATTTTTCAACGAAACTTGCGCTAGTTATGGAGAGGGGGAGCGGCGAAGATGGAGCAAAGCTTTGAACGATGTGGGAAACATTGCCGGGGAACACTTCCTCAACTGGTTTGTGTTTATATTTATTTTGTTTGTGAGTAATGGAACAGAGGAAGTCTTATTATCTCTATTGTTTTTTTTTTTTTATCTAAGGGTCAATGAAGCTAAAATGATTGCGAAGATTGCAAAAGATGTTTTACAAAAACTGAATGCAACACCGTGTAGAGATTTTGAAGGCATTGTGGGACTTGATGCTCATCTAAAGGAAATAGAGTCTTTGTTAGATCTGGATTACGATGGAGTTAAGATGGTTGCCATCACTGGTCCTGCAGGGATCGGTAAGACTACCATAGCTCGAGCTTTACATAGTCTACTCTCCCGTAGGTTCCAGCTTACTTGTTTTGTGGACAACCTTAGGGAAATCTGTCCTAGTGGTCTTGACGAATATGGTTGGAAGAAAAGGTTACAAGAAAATTTTCTTTCAAAGGTTTTGAACCACAAGGACATGAGGATATGCCATTTAGGTGCAGTAAAAGAAAACCTATGCGACCAGAAAGTGCTTATCATTCTTGATGACGTGAACAGTCTAAAGCAATTAGAGGCGTTGGCTAATGAGAGTGCATGGTTTGGTCCTGGGAGTAGGATTGTAGTGACCACAGAAAACCTAGAGATTTTGCAGCAACATGGTATCGGTAGCACTTACCATGTGGGGTTTCCATTTGATGAAGAAGCTATCGAGATCTTATGTAGATGTGCTTTTAGACTAAGGTCTCCACTTTATGGTTTTGAGGTGCTTTGTACAAGGATAATAAGGCTTTGTGGTAATCTTCCATTGGCTCTATGTGTGGTGGGTAAATCTTTACGTGGGAAGAAGAAGGACGAATGGGAAGATGTAGTGAACAGACTGGAAACTATTCTTGATCAAGGTATAGAGGACGTGCTAAAAGTGGGCTATGAAAGTTTAGAGGAGAATGAGCAAACCCTATTTCTCCACATTGCAGTCTTCTTCAACAATGAAGATAGTGATCTTGTGAAAGCCATGTTCTCTGACGGTACAATAGATGTCAAACGCGGTTTGCAGATCCTAGTCTATAGATCTCTCATAGAGATATCTACATATGGGAATATAATCGAGATGCACAAGCTACTACGACGAGTGGGTAGACAAGCCATTCATAAACAAGAGCCTTGGAAACGCCAAATCTTACTGGATGCGCATGAGATTTGCGATGTCCTCGAAAACGAAACAGTAAATTCTTTTCCACTTTTTTATATATATATATATCTGTTTGATTCCTTGGTAATTATTTTTATATCAGACCAGTCATTCTAGGCAAAATCTGACATAGGGACCTAACCTTTTATTTTTTATCTGTAATTTGGTTTAGGGAACTAGAGCTGTGTCCGGCATATCATTTGATATATCAGGAATCAACGACCTGATTGTTGACGAAAGAGCTTTTAAAAGAATGTATAATCTTCAGTTTCTCAAAGTCTACAAAAGCAGAGATGACAAACTAAAATTTGACATTCTTGCTGGGGAAAAAAGCAGAGATGATATGAATGATGTAATACATATACCTGAGGAGATGAAGTTTCCACGCCGTCTAAGGTTTCTACATTGGAATGCATACCCTAACAAGTGTCTTCCTCCTTCCTTTCATCCTGAATATCTCGTGGAACTTGATATGAAGCATGGCAAATTCGAGCACCTCTGGAAAGGAACCCAGGTTGGTGTATGTACTTAATATATATATATATATATATATGAATTATCTTCTCTTCATGTTATATGATGTCCCTCTGTTGTTGTGTGGTTCTCAAATTCAGCGGCTTGCAAATCTCAAGAAGCTTGATCTGTCATTTTCATGCCAGTTGAAGGAACTCCCGGATCTTTCAAGAGCAACAAATCTGAAGATATTGGATATGAGTTATTGCAAGAGTTTGGTAGAGATTCCATCCTCTTTTATGCATCTTCAGAAACTAGAATTGTGGTGGATGGATGATTGCGTAAACCTACAAGTCATTCCAGACCACCTGAACTTGGCTTCTCTTGGAATTGTCGAAATGAACGGATGTTCAAAATTGAGAAAGTTTCTGTTTATTTCAACTACTTCACCGAGATTGAGTATATGTGGGGACTCTTTTCGACAACGGCCGCCATCATCTGGTATGTACTCTCGTATAAGGAAAAGTGGGAAACTCAAGGGATTAACACATCTCCACAAGAGTCTAATATGTCTAGACCTACGGTATTCTGATATTGAGACGATTCCAGATTGCATCAAAGATCTTCATCAGCTAGAGCAACTCTCCCTTGATGGATGTAGAAGACTCGCATCATTGCCAGAGCTCCCTGGTTCGATCAAATCCTTAAATGCGGAAGATTGCGAATCACTGGAGACCGTGTTTTGCCCTTTGAATAGCAGTCCAAATGCAGTACTCGATTTCACCAACTGCTTCAAATTAGGCCAACAAGCACGAAGAGAAATTATCCACCGTTCCTTGTCTTGTGAATGGGTTATCTTACCAGGAAAAAAAGTACCTGCCAAGTTTGATCACCGAGCCAGAGGAAGTTCATTGACCATTAGAATTCCCTATGGTAACAATCCTCTTTCTGCTGTATCTATATTGAAGCTTTGCGTTGTGGTGTCACCTAACCATCAAATCAGCAAAAAAAGTAGACATTCAGAATACTTAGTGTGCCGCTGCATAAGCAAAGGCGACCTAGACCCCGTTGTTGAGGAGTTTTGCGTAAGCTATGTCTCCAGATATCGATCTGAACATCTACTTATATTTCACCCTCGCTTGCCATTCATCTTCCCCTCCGAAGTCAGCAGAGAGACAGTGTTCGAATTCAGCAGCAAATCTCACGAATTCGACGTTATTGAATGTGGTGCCAAAGTGTTTGAAGACAAGAGCATCCAAGGGAGCTATGAATCTGGATCAGACCAAGTGTCTGAAGACCACATTGATTACCTCACTGATGGGAGGTACGAATCATGTGAAGACGATATTAATAGTCTGATCGACGAGAGCCTTGAGTTGAACCCAGCGAATCCTTTACAGGCGACACCGTATGAATCAAGTGAGGAGCGCGAATGGAGTGAGGACGAATACGAATTGAGTGAACAGTACCGCCAAAGCAGACGACAATTTCGAGCTCAGTGCCGCCGAAGAAGTGAATCTCAACGGACGATAGAGGAATTTGAGAAAAAAAAGATCCCGAAGTAATACAGGCTGGAATCTGTCACAGGAGTATCACGCCTAACAACCTGATCACAAAAAGGCGTAGTCAGCAAATACATCCAGCTCATTTCACCTTTTGCTTTATGCTTTTACTTTATGCTTTTGTCGTCATTAACAGGTCATTGTTTTAGACCGTTAGTGTGACCCTCGAACTTTAGTATTTGTACTCATCTCCTGCATTTGCAGAGATCTATCAGAAATCATTTTATCCAACCTCTAAAACTCTCTGTTCTTATATCCTAAGGATCTAGCATCTTCGAGGTGACTATTCTAAAACTCACAGTCCCCTTCTAGACTAGTATTCACCTTTCTTAGAGCTATTGGTTAGCTCCTAGTTAGGATCTATCTGTCATACTGATTATCTCTGTCTCATTGGTATCAGAAGTCACCTTTCCTCGGTACCGAAACCATGGTTGAAACACGACTCCAAGAGAGATCTCTGACTGAGCAAGTTGACGAGTTACGGTCCTTACACGACCTCCTCGCTGCTGAGCTTAAGTCTCGTTCCGACTCCCTCGACGCTCGTTTCGACAGACTCGAGGCCCTGATGTTCTCCGCCAACGCCTCACCGCTCCACGCCACCGGAAAAGCCCCACTAGACCCCGGCCCCTCCCACCCTCCGACACCCTTCAACCTCGGTTCTTCCCAACCACCTGACCCCCCAGATCTCAACGGATTCCGTCAACACAACGAGTTTGGCAGACTCACATCTCGCCTTTCCAAAATCTCGTTCCCAAAGTTCGATGGCACTGACCTCCGCGACTGGCTTTCCAAGTGTGAGCAGTTCTTTGATATCGACGGCACCTCACAGGAGCTGAAGGTACGCTTAGCTGCGATGCATCTCACCGGAAGAGCTACTCAATGGCACACAAACTACATGAGCACTAGGTTTGGCCTGTTCCCTCTTGGACAGACTATATAATCGCCATATCTGCTCGTTTTTGTGAACTCTTTGACGACCCTCTTGCTGAGCTAGTGGCCCTCAAGCAAGGCTCCGATTTGGTTGCTGCCTATCTCGACAAGTTTGAGACGACAAGGATGCGCCTTGTCCTTCCTGAGGCTCATGCTCTTAGCATTTTCCTGGCTAACATGAACCCTCATCTCTCTCTCCACACGAGACAGTTTGAAACAACCTCCATTGCGGGCGCTGCAAAGATTGCTATGCTCCATGAATCCTCTCTCTCCCATACCCCAAACCGACAAAGAGCCCCCTTCAATCCTTACCCAAACACAAAACCCTACCAAAAACCAAACAACCCTTCCCCCCTCCTACCTCTAACCCAAGCCCCCACCAACCAAAAACCCTCCTTTATTCCCCGAAACCCCACTGACAAACCACCTCGAAAGTTCTCCTACCAGGAAATGCAAGACAGAAGATCGAAAGGCTTATGTATGTTTTGTGATGAACCATTTACTCCTGGCCATCAACTAAAACACAAGCGCTCTCAGATCTATGTCATGGAGTGTGATGATGCTGATACCATCCCTGACGATAGCTCCTCTGATGCCGAGCCAGAGTCAGACGACAAGCAAGCGACTGTTGAAGTCACACCAGTCATCTCCATCAATGCCTTAAACGGCTCCACCTCCTACAACTGTATGCGCTTGATTGGTCATCACGGCAAACACAAGCTGCATATACTTGTAGACCCTGGAAGTACCCACAACTTTGTGGACCTCAACATCGCCACTCAACTGGGTTGTGAGCTCGAACCAACGCGCCCAATGTCAGTGAAAGCTGCAACTGGTGACACCCTTCTCACAAACTTCAAGTGCTCGGCTTTCACTTGGACCGTTCAAGGCTCCTCCTTTACGACGGAAATCCGCACTGTCCCTCTTGACTGCTGCGATTTTGTGCTTGGAGTGCAATGGCTTTGCACTTTGGGACCTATTCTTTGGGACTTCCTCAACCTCAGAATGGAGTTCACACTCTCTGGCACCAAACATGTACTTCGTGGCGTCGTTAAGACAGGAGGCAAGGTTATTAAGGGCTCCAGCTTGAACAAGCTCATGCTCCAAGAACCTCAAATAGCCTTAATCCAGCTACAACAGATTGATGAGAATGCCGACAACCAGCAAAGCCTCAATCCTGAAATGTTGTACTCTCACATCTCTGCTTCGGGAACAACAAATGCTGACGACCCAGCTCTCCAACAACTTCTTCAAACGTTTGAAGATATCTTTCAAGAACCTAAGTCACTGCCACCGTTTAGAGAGGGTTTTGATCACCAGATACCACTCCTTGCGGGCTCCAACCCCGTCAACTTACGCCCGTATCGGTACTCTTCTCTTCAAAAAGATACAATCGATACGATGATCAAGGAAATGCTGACTCAAGGGATCATTCAGCACAGTGCTAGCCCCTACGCCTCACCCATCGTCTTGGTCAAGAAAAAAGATGGCACGTGGCGTCTTTGTGTGGATTACAGAGGGCTCAACAAGCAGACGATCAAGGACAAGTATCCGATCCCTCTGCTAGAAGACCTCCTCGATGAACTTGGTGGCGCCAAGTACTTCTCTAAGTTGGATCTTCGAGCAGGTTTTCACCAACTCCGAATGTCGGAGGATGACGTCTACAAGACAGCATTCAAGACACATCAAGGGCACTATGAATACCTTGTCATGCCTTTCGGCTTGACAAACGCCCCTTGCACTTTCCAGAGTCTTATGAATCATGTATTTCAAGACCTCTCTCGGAAATCAGTGCTTGTCTTTTTCGACGACATCCTTGTATACAGCAAGACTTGGGAGGAACACCTACAACACCTTGCGGAGGTCTTCCTGATCCTGCAACAACAACAGCTGTATCTCAAACTCTCTAAATGTACTATTGGTGCAACGATCATAGAGTACCTTGGCCACTTTATTTCTGCTGACGGCGTGAGCACCGATCCCCGAAAGATTGCTGTAATACGTGATTGGCCAATCCCTACGACACAGAAGCACCTACGGAGCTTCTTGGGATTGGCAAACTATTACCGCCGCTTCATCAAAGGTTATAGCTCCATCGCTCGCCCCCTCAGCACGCTACTGAAAAAAGATGGCTTTACTTGGTCCCTTGAAGCTGATCAATCCTTCTCAGACCTCAAAGCAGCGCTCAGTTCCACGCCTGTCTTAGCCCTCCCCGACTTTGATCAACCTTTCATTGTTGAGACAGACGCGTCAAACACCGGTATTGGTGCGGTCCTTATGCAGGGAAAACACCCTATCTGCTTCATAAGTCGCTCCCTTGGTCCCCGCCACCAAAACCTGTCTGTGTATGAAAAGGAGTTGATGGCATTAGTGCACGCAGTGCAAACCTGGCACCCCTACCTTGCGCATCGCCCTTTCATCATCAACACTGATCAGCGAAGCCTCAAGTACCTCATGGAGCAGAAAATAACTACACCTTTCCAGCACATGTGGCTCTCTAAGCTTATGGGCTACAACTTCGAGATCCACTACAAGCAAGGGAAAGACAATGTTGTTGCTGACGCTCTCTCTCGAGTCTCTGGCTCTCAGTTGCTGAACATGGTACTATCTCAGGCTCATACTGGTTTCTACGATTCGTTGAAGCTACTCTGGGAAACCGATGCTACTCTCCAGAAGATTATCTGCGACTTGAAATCTAACAGCTCTTCACACCCCCTCTTCACATACACAAACGGAGAGCTGAGACGTCGAGGCAAGCTAGTCGTTGGAAACGATAAAGATATCAAGTTGCACATCTTCAAATGGCTTCACGACTCTGCCATTGGGGGACACTCTGGACGTGACGCAACCTTACATCGTATCAGATCTTTGTTCTATTGGCCTAAGCTAAACGTGGAGGTCCAGAACTACATTCGAAACTGTAGTATCTGCCAACAGAACAAGTACGATATGGCTGCCAAACCGGGTCTTCTACAACCTCTACCAATTCCTGATGGGATCTGGGAATCTATAAGCCTAGACTTCATTGAAGGTCTCCCGCCGTCTCAGGGCAAACACTGTATTATGGTAGTGGTCGATAGGATGAGCAAGAACGCACACTTTATACCCTTGTCCCACCCATACACGGCCCTCACTGTTGCTCAGGCATTCTTGGACAACATCTTCAAACTCCATGGCATGCCCAAAGATGTCATCAGTGACAGAGATCCGATCTTTATCAGTGAGGTTTGGAACGAGCTCTTCCGTGTACAAGGGGTTACTCTCAAGCGCTCCACTGCTTACCACCCTCAAACCGACGGTCAAACAGAGGTAACCAACAAGACCTTGGAGACCTATCTACGCTGTATGGCTGCTGAGACACCAACATCCTGGAGCAAATGGCTCAGTCTTGCAGAATGGTGGTATAACACCACTTTTCACTCTGCCATTCAAGCTACTCCATACGAGGTCATCTACGGTCAACCCCCACCACTTCACCTCCCTTACCTTCCGGGTGAAAGCTCCTCCGTTGTTGTAGACCGCAGCCTCCAGAAGCGTGAGGAAGTGATTAACATGCTTAAATTTCACTTGCTTCGCGCTCAGAACCGTATGCGGCAGTATGCCGATGCAAAGCGTTCCCAGCGAGAGTTCAAGATCGGTGATTACGTATACTTGAAGCTCCAGCCATATCGCCAGCATACAGTGAAAAAGAATAAGGCTCCACACAAGCTCTCGCCACGCTTTTATGGTCCCTTCCGTGTGCTAGACCGTATCGGCAAGGTTGCCTACAAACTCTCGCTGCCTACTGAAGCTGCAATTCATGACACATTTCACGTGAGTCAACTAAAGCTGTGCCCAAACCCTGCTTCATCCTCCCCTGCGGTTCCTCAGTACTGGCTTGACCTCGGCAACACCAAAGAACCTGCAGCAATTCTGGAGACTAAGACTGTTAAGCGCCAAAACGAAGCTGCAACAAAAGTTTTAGTCCACTGGAAAGATGAATCACCTGAAATGGCAACTTGGGAGTTCTACAAGGACTTCACCAACAAGTATCCTCTTTTCAATCCTTGAGGACAAGGTTGCTCTGAAGAAGGGAGTATTGTCACAGGAGTATCACGCCTAACAACCTGATCACAAAAAGGCGTAGTCAGCAAATACATCCAGCTCATTTCACCTTTTGCTTTATGCTTTTACTTTATGCTTTTGTCGTCATTAACAGGTCATTGTTTTAGACCGTTAGTGTGACCCTCGAACTTTAGTATTTGTACTCATCTCCTGCATTTGCAGAGATCTATCAGAAATCATTTTATCCAACCTCTAAAACTCTCTGTTCTTATATCCTAAGGATCTAGCATCTTCGAGGTGACTATTCTAAAACTCACAGTCCCCTTCTAGACTAGTATTCACCTTTCTTAGAGCTATTGGTTAGCTCCTAGTTAGGATCTATCTGTCATACTGATTATCTCTGTCTCAGAATCTGGGTCGACCAGATTGGTTTCCGAGGTTCTAAGTTCTAACCGACCGCCCTTAGATGTGATCGATGGGTCGATATGGCCGATATCCAACTTGATAACCTGAAACAAATGAAAGATGGATGAGATGCCAATGATACTGATAACAAAACATAGAATATGAAGGTGATAAAAGAAACAAATTTGTTGATTGAAAATTATATAGAATATTGAACCGTTTAAAATCCAGCCATGATTTGGAAGTTATACGATTGACATGATTCACATTTGACATAGTAATTTCTTTTTGTAACACAAAAACCGGCATAGCATATATATAAACTATTTTATGTACTAGATTCCAGAGAATTTAGGTTTTGCATCGTGGTTCAGTGGTTGCCCCTAAACCACACAGATTGAAGTAGCTAGCAGATTTTTGTGTCGCGTGCGCATAAACTAGGGTCGCTTCACTGACAGGAACATGTCTATGCATCCAAGCGGGACATCTATTTATATGCTAAAGAACATGGATGGCTTGAACAGGAGAATGAGATGATGTTCGAATTCATCAGTACCTACCACGAACTCAACATTGTTGAATGTGGTGCCCATGTGTTTACGGTGGAAAAAGAGATAAGAAGGCTTGGGTTTGATCAAGCCAACAAAGCGACTCAATCTCTTCTCTCAACACTAATATTACTGAAGGAATAATCTACACGAAAGAAGACAACAATGGCAAAGCTGAGAATCGTACAGATTGTTGGAGCTGGCTTCTCTGCTTTAGTATCTCCCATTTTGTGAGAAACACTTAAAGCTTGTTTTGGGGAAAAAGACAGATATAGTCAATCAAGAGTGAAGCAAGGAAGATTCAAACAGGTTAAGCTGCAAACACCTAATGTCATTGGCAGCGGCAAGATTAATTAAATCGAACTTACTGCAAACACCTTATGTTTTTATATAGTTCAAATGTATTGTTCTTGAAGGCAAACAAGAGAGGATAACGAACACCAATTTAGTATCGTTTTGATCTTGCAGTATTTACAGGCAACTCGAGTAGAGAATGCTTCTGAGCCCTGAGTTGAGTTTTGCTCAGTGACGATATGTCTTAACCACCTGATCTATACGTCTCCGACAAAGTGGACAGCTGGACAAATGGGAGGAGCATGCGGTGCAGCAGCACATATGACCACACCTGCGAGAAGTAACAACAACACACGCTCTTTTTAGCAATTTGCAAATGTAAAAAACAGCCAAAATGAAGCAGAAGAATGCTTACGGGACAAACACAGCATTGTAGTTCTGCTCAAGGCAGATCACACAGAGATCAGGAACAGCGCCTTCATTCTTGGTAGAATCTGAAACGCTCTCATGTGCGCCGTTTGAACCTGGTGAGAGAAAAGTTTTGTGGTCAGAAACTGTGCTACCAATTTATGAGTGGAAAATAAAAAGATTTCACCCAATGGATACCTTCAGTCCCAGCTCTCTTAGCTGCTGCATCAAGCACTCTGCAACAACAGTTGACACTGCTTAATTTTTTTGTGTACATAATTTTCGAGGGAAACAAAACGGATCTAGTTGAGGACAATTATTCAACTTTATAGACAGACAAATGTTTAACATACCTTTTCTGTATTTCTCGCCGCTGTCTTCTCTCTAGAAGAAAATCAATGACATGCTTTGTAATTAGAAACACACCAAAAACAGTTAAACCCATGGAGGCATACTTGTACAACCTGTAAAAACAGTTTGGCTCATCGTCGTCTTTTTCTGAAATAGAATAGGAGAAGAAGAACAAAGTGAGGGAGGACAGAGAGATAGAGGACCTTGACCATTTCCCCAGATTAGAAATGAGCTGATCGAGTGATTTAGGAGAGACGTAGAAAGGCCCTCTTTCAGGTTTCTGAATCCTTAAATCTCCAATATCGTCCTTGACAGCCTGCCATACATGCCAGCAATAGAAATTAGATTCAAACTCATCAGTATGGCTCTCTAGAAAGATCGATCCAGCATTCTACAAATACTCTTTCTGCTAAATTTCCATATAAACACTAAGAATACGACATACCTCGCCAACAATTGTGAGAGGCATTCCAGTAGGAAGAACACGCTCAATGCGCTTAACTCCAAGCATCTGAAACCAAAACGATACCCGCTTAAAGCAAATAGAGAGGTCAATAACAACAAACAAGCAACCGAATAGAAAAGCAAAAATACCTTAAGGCCTTGGAGATAATCAAGTGTTCCTCGTACAAGAGACCGCCCTGACTCTTCAAAAACTTCACTTCCAACAGTCAAAGCAAACCCTGTTGCACCACGAGCTCCCACTACATTCACACGACTTGTCCCATCATCCTGTTTCACAAACAATTATGAAATTCGAGAGATTGTTTATAAGAAAGCAACTTGATATTTTGACATACCAGGAACCAAGGAACCTCCTTGCTCATAGATAGCATCAGCGCACTATCTTGTACCCAAGAACCAGTCTCATTGTGTTTCAGAAAATGTTGTTCCGCCTGAAAACACATCAAATATATATATGATTTGCTATAGTTTCACATACACCTAACTGACAAAACGGGAAACACAAACTAGACTAATAAGTACCGTTTCCTCGACGATAACACCGCGTATGCCACTATGCTCACACTTGATAGGAGTGTCAGAGCCAACTCTTCCTGAAACGGCCACAATGAAAGGAAGGAGCTTGCTGCTATCTAATTCTAGCAATTGCGCTGCAAAATACATAGTAAATCCGAAAAACAAGTATTAATAAGAATCAGACAAAAATAATATATATGAGAGAGAGTAGATGAAGCAATTTGGGGGGGAGAAGATGACCTAGCTCCTTGAGTTGGTTAACCCTAGTGACGGTTTTGAGTACTTCGGCGTCCCTGCCACTACTCCGGCCGAGAAGATAAAGAGCGGCGGCGCTGAGGCAGCAGGTAACTCCTCCCCAATGAATCATCTTCCCCTAATGTTTGGAGTTTCAGCCGCGAATGAAAATTAAATATTTGGGATTAGTAAAGCGCGATTGCAAAGACGATCGTGACGCTGACGAGAGCTATGAGTTTGACATCGAGGAAGCGTTCCAAGGATTATTAGACACTGAGAGAGCAGTGGAGGAGTGATCTCTGGATCGCACGAAGGTGAGAATTTCAGAACGTTGTAATTGGATGATTCTTTGCTTCGATCTCTCTCTCGAGGTTTGGGGGCAAAGAAGACGATAAAGGTCGGAAGGAAGCAAGGAAGGTAGCTAATGACGTGTCCACTTCCCAATATTCGGTTGCGTGGGCCTATATGTTTATTATTTAAGCCCAACTAGACGCAAAAGTCTTTCTTTTTTTGTTTGTCGTCGTCGTCGCACAAGTCTTTGTTTTTTTTTCTTTTGACAAAGGATCACACAAGTCTTTGTTAATCACGTGATGATCTTTTCTGACTAATGAACCATTAATATTTTGTTTCATTACCGGATTGCTGCATATATTAGCTGAATCATTAACCTGATTCAGGTTTATTATGTTTATACCTAATGCATATATTAGCTGTAGAATCCCGTTTAGCTGTTGTCAAATTTTCCTCTGAAAAGACTTTTTGGTGGATTGGATTCCATCCAAATCTCTGCTCTCTCTCTCGGAATGAATTCCATCCAAATTCTTTCAGATTCTCAGACTTTGATCAACACAACCAACCGTCGATCCATGAATCTGGAGATTTTTGGCGTTCTCCAATACATCTACCTCTTTTCTTCTTCATCTAGGGCATCTCCAACCCAACTCCATTTTTAACTTCAAAATGGAGTAAAAGTGATTATAAAGTAACATATGCTCCAACCCAACTCCATATCTCACTACATTTTGAAGTTTACTCCATAAATTGAGTAATCTATTTTTTGTTTGTTCATGACTCCATTATGGAATGAAAAATAAAGTAGGATTAGAGTAATTTTACTCCATATTCATTTTTATTCTATTTTGAAAGAAAAAATGGAGTTTTACATTGGAGATGCTCTTGAGATCATTAATTTACGTTTGTTTTTCGTTCTCAAAATGCCCAAACTGATGCGTGGGCTTACATGTTTTTTAATCTAAGCCCAACTAGACGCAAAAGTCTAGTTCTCTTGTAACACCAAAATTCACAATTCACAATATTCTATCTATGGTGTTTGGATTTAGTTTTTTTTGACACTGATTTAAATAAAAATAAATGCAAATTATACATTGCTGAGAGTTGAACCTTTGACATAATCGTCACGCTAAACTTGTTTGGATTTAGTTTAGTGGTACGAGTTTACATTTTAGAACTTCAGTATTAACAATCACTTGTAAAGCAATTTGTACACATATCATCACTACCATTTATTTTCTTCAGATGACATGGTTTTAAAAAGAGTTACGGGGTTATCAACCTTTAATTTTTAGTTAGAGATTTAAAAATAAAGTAATCACTAATAAATTTTGTAAATTATACATTTAAATATAGACATAATTCAAATTAGAGGATAAAAACATATTTACAATAAATACACTAAATAATCACTATATATTGAATCTTTCTAGTGCCATGGCACAATATGTCTCGAGCTCACTTGCCAAACCTAACACTCCAGCTGATCCATCATGACTCTCCCCATCCTCCACTCTACAATCCTCTCGACACCATCTTTGACGGTGTCAAGACCGCTTTCTTCCGTTCAATCTTCAGTTTCCATCTTTACTCAACCGAAACCGATATCAAATGCGGCTCAATCTCAAACGGTGGCGAATACTTCATGAGTATCTTAACAAATACTTGACCAACAGCCTTCAAATCTTCGAAGAATAGAAAAGATTTAGCCATTCTTATTGCTGAAAGTTTACAAAGATAGAGAAAATTGAAATGATGAATTTCATGGGATGAGACTTATCTAGTCTAAGTTTCACTCAAAAGATCAAAAGAAATAATGAAAGGTGCATTGAATTAAAAACAGTTAAAGAAGTGGCGACAATACTTGGATTAAGCCGTTTCTATCATGTTCGACGCTTGGATTCATCGAGAATATGTCGATAACGAGGACGATTATTGCTTACTGATACATAGCCCAACTATCAGTTTTTACAGGCCCGAACAATATAAATTAACAACTGAGCCCAGTACGAAACTCCAAATAAATGAGGTGTTGTGTTTTACTCTGGCTAGACACATATCAACACTACAGGGTTTGACTTTCTGACATGACGATGATATGCCGCATCTAGGAGAGAGCAAACAGTATTATATATAATATAATTTTTAATGTTGTAACTATCAGATATTCAAAAATATGAAAATATCTCAAAATTATCAAAGCAATCACAAGTAAATATCTAAAATAAAAATTCAAAATACTAAAAATATCCATTTGTTCTTTATCCAAATGTTTAAATTTAACTAATTTTATGTAAATTTAAGTGTTTAGTGTTACATTATTCAACTTTTTATGTTTTATATTATTTTTTTTCAAATTTGAAGACTTAAATATATATGGATTTTTATTAAAGAAAATACATAACTAAGATGGCTACCTAGACTCAAACACTAACCGAACATGCAACGATTCGAAACAAATTCAAACAAAATTCAAATAAAAACTTGTAAATATCTGAATTATATTTTAATATCTAATTCTAGAAAAAAACTATACAATTTTTTTAATACAACATAAAATAAATAATCTAATCAATTATTTAACTATGCGCACAGCATGAATTATGACCTCGTGTATATATATATATATATATAGAACATCAAATAGTGTAATATATGTGTTTTGGTGAGAATGAAATAGTGTATACATGTGTTACTGTCCACATGGACGTATCTTTTACAAATGTACATATGTACAAAAACTTCATAGTACATGTGTACACCTCCACCAGCACACACGAACAACACGTAGTCAACTCTAATACACGTTCAATTGTTTGCTTGGGTAAATGTCTGCCACAATAGCCTCTACGAATTGTGTGATTTCGGTTAACAATTCATCTCATTTACGCAAATCCCTTCAAAGACGAGCAACATCAATTTTACCATACAATCGTCTACCGCAAAGAACCTCCTGAAAAACTGCAGCATGTCCTCGAGATTAACCACCGCCGTTGAACCTAATACAGAGCAGACCTAGCTCGATTGTCATTGCTCCCATAGTTGGCACCAAATTAGACCTTTGCTGCAAACTGATTCTTCCAAGCAGACCCTATACAATTATGAGGACAACGACGCTCCGGTGACAACGACTTCAACAATATAGAATGACAAGCATTTCCACCGAAGACAAATATCTCACCAAGAAGAGCAGAGACAAAGACGAAAAGACACAAAGAAGGAGAAGGAAGAATCACAAATTTACCAAACAAGCTCTGAATTTTTGTTATAGTTAGAAAAAAAGCCTCAGCATATTCTTAGCCAAAAAAAAAGAAGATGAGATTTGGTTTTATCAAAAAAAAAAAAGTAAAAAGAAGATAAAGATAACAAATAATGGGATCCACAATGTTGTTGACGTTGACGTGAATTTCAAAATTTAAAACAAAACTTGTTGGAAACTGAAAATAAAAAGAAAATTGAGTTTGTTAAAAGTAGAGAGATGGGAGGGTAATCCTGTAAACAACCAACCAAAAACTACCTGTGTAGCTGCAAGTGACTGAGAGTATAATAAGAAACATAAAATTGATTTACGGTGTGAGTCACTTTTACACTTATTAATGTCAGTTTAAGTCACTTTCTTCTCCTAGCACACTTTCTCTTGCCTTTTCTCTACTATTCACCATATGAAATTTCAGTTTTACCCTTGTGTACACTAAAACCTAATGAATGCTTTCCTAATCTTTTGTTCTTCATCGTCTTTCTCCTCAAACGTTTCTTTTTCCTAAAAGATGGCGATACATTGACGGCAGTTACATAGACAAAAACAGAGATGGAGATGAAGACGACGACGGCGATTACGTAGACGGGAGCCCAGGAAGGAAACCAAAGAAATATCAGAGCAATTCGTTGACGATGACTCAAGATTTAACGAGTTTGAGTTCTGGGTTTGAGAACAACAGAACCCTAGGTGATGAAAGAGAAATAAATGTTGATTCTTTGGGTGTCGGGAATTGGTGGGTCAAGAATCGGGTGGAGTCTTTGACGAAGCGAGTAATATGCAATTGGGTATCGAGAATTGGGCAAATCGACCACAGAAGGGAAGAAATGGAAGGTGGCTTTAGGGATTTATGTAGAGAAAATTCAGAGAAGCCAACAAAGGACGAGTCTATTGTGAGACACGTTGGTGGGTCTTACGGTAGTTGTGGAAACAGAGAATTTGGGTTGTCAGAGCCTTCAAATACAGACTGGGTCTGTCAAGAAGCATAGTTCATCCAATTTTTTTAGTTGAGAAAAATGGAATCTATCAGCTGAGGAAGATGAACTCAAGTAAACCCCAAGGGTTTGTTTTTTTTTTTTTTTTTGAGAAAACCAAAAGGGTTTGTTGATGTGTATATCTGTATATTTGCAGAAAGACAAGACTTTGGAGGTTTTACTGGGAATGTCTCTGAACTATGTTTATTTGGAATTTGTCTGGACCATGTGACAATTAAAGTTGATTAAAAGTTTAAAACCTTTGTACGTAGAAGCTCTCTAGAATCTGTAGAGTGAATTTGGTGTAGATAGTTGTGTATCTAATGACACAAACTCTGCTGTTTCTTGGGTTTGTCTATAAGAGAATACTCATCATTCTTCTTGTTATTGTTTTTTGTTCACTTCTATAGGTGTACTTGATTTTTGTACCTCTCAGGAACTTGGAATCACTACCAAGCATGGGAAGCTCTGCGCTACTGCTACTAGTGGTAGCAAGACCAAGACACTTGGTCCTGGTGCTAAGTTTGTACTCAAAGTGCTTCCTCGTGATGGCATTTAAATTGGTTGCAATGGTAGCAAATTCTTCATCTAGAATGTGTTTATGCAAATGTATGTTAACATATTTAGTGTACCCGTTTTTTTGTGAATTAATGTACATGCAAGCTTTTGTGAATACAATCAATATTATGTGTACACATTGAACTTATCAAAACAATTTGTGATCACTACTATAAATAACAAAACTACAAAAATGTAAGTGAAGTCAGAGCTTTGCATTATTGAAGATTTGAAGTTTGAACATTTGGTTAAATTAAGCAAAAAAAAATTTCTTTTCTAAAGATCTTATCATTCCTTACGCATCATACATATTGACAAGCGCTTTTGATTGCATGAGTGTTCGTACATATGGATAATACGGATTGATGTACACATGGATAATGCAACATATGTCGATTGATGTACACAGGGATAATACAACATATGTACACGACACTAGTTCTGCTAAATAGCCTTTCAGTGTTGAGTAAACATTAAGCACTTTTGATTGCATAAGTGTTCGTACATATGGATAATACGGATTGATGTACACATGGATAATGCAACATATGTCGATTGATGTACACATCGATAATGCAACATATGTACACGACACTAGTTCTACTAAATAGCCTTTCAGTGTTGAGTAAACATCGAGGCACTTGCTAGGGTACCGGTCCGTCGCAAATAGCCTTTCCGGCAGTCTCTCGTTGGGATAGTCACCATGATTTTCCTCCTCTGCAATCAAAGCAAGTTCAATCAGAAAATAAGCTCACTACTCGCTCAAATTCCAAAACGAAATCAACCAATCAAACTAAGTCGAAACCGTCGGAACCTTAGAAACACTAACTCATACGAAAGTAAGCCTATGTAAACTCATCGGACGTAATTTCTTTCCTTGCTCGTCTCTGCCCTGTCGTCATTTAACCGTTGCCTAAAGCCTACTCCGATCTGCAACCGAAGTTTCCGTTTTATCAGTACTAAACAAAAACCAAGTCTCCACTCTACAAGAAACGATCAATGACGGCGATAAAAACAGCCAACACGTAAAAGCCCTAATTCGGAATTAACCTACAAAAAACCTAGCAAATCGAATTTGGGATTAGAAGGAGCAAACAAAAACTCATCAACTACTTGCTCTTTCCCAGAGCGCCTACGCCTTGTCGTCATCTCAAGGATTATGGGTCGTCGAACACGAAAACTCAGTCTTTCTCAATCGCCTTTTTGTGGAACGGTTGTCGGAGAATTTTATCGGCCAGAAAATAAAAGAGAAATGAAAAGTCACCGACAAATGATTCACTCATACACTAAACCAAATAAAATAACTAAAAATAATATATTTGAAATTCAAAACCCAAATGGCCTCTAAAGACAAACACAAACGATAACTCATCTGCTTAGTTAAATTAGGGGCAGAAATGTATTTAGCCAGTCCATAAGTGTCTTAGTAGTCCAATGTGACTTAAAGTGGTGTCCAAACTCATAAAGTGACCTAATATGTAAATCTCTCTATATATATTATATATATTTATGCAAGATGTAAGCAACTTCAATAGTCTTCTTACAGTAAGAGAAGCATTAACGGGATTGCTTAAGTAGGGTGCTTAGGTTTTTTGTAATTAAAAAAAAAAGAAAAATCACAATTACCTTAAACAACAAAGCTTAATTAAGCGTCAAAAGAAAGAGTGCTTGGGGACACGTGTTACAATTACCTTGTCTCTTACCTCTCTCTCTCTCTCTCTCCAACTCTTCTCCCCCTTCTCGACTCGTCTCTCAGGACGTAGTCCCATCCTCTCGAATCACACAGACCTCTCGTCTGGTGCCTTCTTCTTCTTCTTCTCCATATTCCCCTGAAACTTTTTCTTTCTGAAACCCTGATTTTTGAAGAAAACACAAAAAAATGGAACAGATGCAGAGACAGTCTAATTCACCTTCCCAGATTACACATGGATCTCGTCGTTTGTCCGCAAGGACTTGCTAACAGTCTCATTCGCCCTCCCAGATTACACATGAGGTATCAAATGCAATAAAGCTTCGTCCTTTATCTTCTCAGACTCTCTTGTGATTATAACCAAACATCTAACTAACTCTGTTTTCGATTTTGTAGTCAAGCTGCTGCTGATTTGTCTGACTCTAAAGCTGCTGCTGAGCTCTTAGACATCATTCATATAAAGGTATGGTGAAGAGTCTTACAAGGATAGATATGGTGATAGATGATAGACAGTAGGAACAAATGTGTAGAAGATTTAATGGCAGTGATCTTTTATGCCTCTTTTTTGAATGCTTAGTATTGAATGGTTCATGAGAATCCAATTGATGTTAGTTTAGTGAACAAGTTTGTATGTGAATTGACAAGCTTTATGCCTTGGTGGCTTCATTAAGCTTAAGATTGGAAAGTAACAGTGTTCTCATTTGTTTGAATGGTCCAACAAGCTCTCAGACTGTGTCTTAGAGATTCAGTTGTTAATTGTTTCTTGTGTATATTGTTTTTTTACCAAAGTGTGGGGCTTTTGATGAGATCGTCATCATGTTCTGCTCTTGTTTCTTAGTTCTTAGTTGTCACTGTCTTTGCAGAGCTAATCTAGTGGTAAATCTTGTTCCATTGTTCTGTTTTTTTTAGAATATGAAAGACTCGAGGTTTCTATTTGTAGACTAGTTTCACCAAAGTGCAGGCTTTTGATGAGATCTTCATCATGTTCTGCTCTCGCTTTTTAGTTCTTACTTAATCTAGTGGTGAATCCATTGCTCTGTTTCTAGAATATGAAAGACTTCAGCATACTCTGATAAGTTGTTATAACATTCCGATTTTGTTTACATGTTCTGAAATTAGTTTCAATGTAGGGAGCCATAACATCTTTGGGATTGGAAGAAGCGAGTAGGGAATGGTTGTTGTGTGGAAGAGAAGATGAACACAGCTTTTATAGGAGATGGCCACGACTTGTGTTGACCATGTTTTTGATTAAGTAACAATGGTAACACAGTTTGATTGATGCCAATAGAACATGTTTTGGATTAGTTGTAATGCCTTATGTTGATGCCAATATTTTTTTTAAAAACTCTTATAAGATACTTGCATTGGAGGACAAAATTTAGGGATTTCTTAAATGCTTAACACCCATTTATTACTAAAAAAAATGATTAAGCACCACATTAGAGGTGCTAGGGTTAATGATGCTCTAAGTTTCAACCTACAAGTTTCCATATATTATATATGCAAGATGTAAGCAACTTCAATAGTCTTCTTACAGTAAGTTTCAACCTACAAGTTTCTATATATTTATAATGATTTCACGACTTTTATGGTCTTCAATAGTCTTCTTACAATAAGTTTCAACCTACAAGTTTCCATATATTATATATGCAAGATGTACGCAACTTCAATAGTCTTCTTACAGTAAGTTTCAACCTACAAGTTTCCATATATTTATACTGATTTCACGACTTTTATGGTCTTTAATAACTATTTGTTGGACTTCAACATGTGCGCCTTAAGAGCAGCATTAACGCGGTTGCTTAGTGAGGTTTTTAAGTTTTTAGAATTAAAAAGAAAAAGAAAATTACCTATTTACTTAAGCAACACCGCTTAATTAAGCTCCACAAGTGCCGTGTCTTATGAGACACGTGTTGGACATTTAGACTCAGCGTCTCTTTCTCTCTCTCGACCAATTGATTTTGAGTCTCTTTTGTCGACTCGCGATCTTTCTCACCGTTGTCTCCTTCTCTCAGAAAATCATTCAATCTCCACTAGCGTTACCGGCAGAAACCCAGGTATGTCTCTCTCTGTTATACGTTTCGGATGAATCTGTAGTTAACTTTTGTGGGTTTGTTCGGTATTGGTTATTCCTTGAATAAAAATCTATATTTTACCCAATTTGATGTAAATTGATTGATGTTAACGGCTTATGTTGAATGAGATTGTCCGAGGAAACGATTCAGTGACTGGTTTATGTTAATGTTGATTGCTAAAAGGAATTGTTTTTCTTCATTGGGTTTTGTTGGCAGGAGATGCTAATAAGATATTTGACAAGTACCTTCTCGAGTTAAACAAAGAGCTTTCTTATGTTCACTTTAAGCTGAGGGCTTGTAGAGATCAGTATGATGGCCATGTTTGTTATGGTGTGGTTAATATTGTCTCTAACGATCAATCCAAACTCGGGACTAAATACTTTGTTCCTCAGATTGCATTCTTCAAAGGCATTGTAAGTTGCACATTGTCTTTCTCTCTTCTTGCTATGTGTGTGCACTGAGATGATTGTGGGTTTGTATAGAGTGAATAACTGTGATACTTACTTGGACATTCGCAGATAGAAGCAATCGCACAGGATGAAGCTGCCCAAGGCTGCATATCGGGCTTTGATGCTCTTAATATCTGTTTGGAGAACCAGGTCAGTCATCGTCTCTGACTTCTGATAAGAAGAACCATCCACATCTACTTCAATTAACTGATCATGGTGACTTTAAAGCTGCAACTATCTTACAGAGTCACTTGAAAGTATTACCTTGTCTTTGAGTTTAGTCTGAAACCCTTACATGAATGCTGATTACATTATACTAGTAGCCTATAGACCTTACATCCCAAAATAATTGTCTGTTTCTTTTCTATTAATACAAAACTTTAGGGTTTCAATACAATTCTAGAGAGAGATTTGACATGTGTATTGGGTTTCTTTCAGGATGGTGATGCTATCTCTGCAACGAGAGCTGGGTAGTTTAGTTACTCCAATCCAAATAAGTATTGGGTCGAAAGTTCTCATAAACGGGTCAGACCTCTTTTGTTGTGGATTATAAAGCAGATGTAAGTCTTTTGTTTTCATGTTAAATGATCCTTTCCATATTGGCAGGAAGCAAAGCATCACATCTCTTCAGCATATTGTAAGTTTTTCTGTAGAATGTATATGTCAAATTTGTATAGGATGTTTCAAATAATGTTGGCTTACTTTCTGATGATGGCAAGAGATTTTACAAACCAAAGTGTTTCTTAATATATTTTCTTGATCTTTAAAATGTTTTATATCATAAATAAAATTATATCTTAAATAAAACAATGTTTAATTTTTTTAAGAATCTCTAAATAAGATACTTGCATTGGAGGACAAAAATTAGAGATTGCTTAAAAAAAGTGCTTAGCACCCATTTATTACTAAAAAGTGATTAAGCACCCCTAATGGGGTGCTAGGGTTAATGATGCTCTAAGTAAGACAAATTCTGTCCACATAAACGATCAATTATTGAACGGCTGTTTAGTACCAACCCGCTAAAATATAATAGTCAAGATAAATTAAACAATTACAATAATTATATAACAAAATTTTAATTTTTTGTATATGTTATCAAATTTTTAAGAACGATTACAAATTACTAAAACTGTAAAATTCCACATTAAAGATTTGTGATCAATAATTTTTTTATAATAAGATAAATGATTATAAAACAATATAAATATGAAGTTTCATTTAATAGATATTCTAATTAAAATATAATTTTTTGTAAATTTTTTAAATTAATCTATATACCATATAAAATACATTATGATAAAAAACCATATAAAATACATAATTTTTTTAGTTTCAAAATTTTCATTGAACAAGTATTAAGAAATTAATATTTTAAATTTAAATTTTCATTAAACTTTTTAGATTATAAAATATTAAAATTATTAAAAGTTCTACATTGAATATTTTGTGATCAATGTTTATTGAATATTTTGTGATCAATGGTTTATTATTTTATAACAATAATACAAATGATTATAAATCATATGAGTAAGAATTAAATGTAACAAATCAATTTTTAAAAAAAATATAATATATCTCCTTGTTAATATTATATAAAATATAATTATATACCATATCAAATAAAGAAATATTTTAAATTATTTTACCATAAATAGTAGTAAATAAAATTGTTTTGATTTATGTGCACGTTCCAATTTAATTATATACGTAATAGTTATAGGTTTCTTTTTTTTTTGCTGAAATTTTAAATTGATTATCAACAAAAAAAAAAATACAGGCCACTGAAGTTTATGTTTTTAGAATTGGAACACAAGATTTAAGAAACCAAATAGAAAAGCTTATGGAGGAGCAGATGGCCTCGCGAGCCATCGTTGCATCATGTCACTATAGAAAGCTGGCTTCCGGTAGCGAAGAGAGGATATCCTGTTTCTTATGGTCTTATCAATGAATCGGACCATCTGAAAAGGGCTGAGAGGATCACCTTGGTGGCATCTGCTGTTTCTTTCTCGCCAAATACTATGAACTGCAGCTTGAAGAGCAAGCTTGAGCAAGCATGTGTCCAGCTCCTTCCTGCGCGGGGATAGAAGCGATGCAATAGTGATAGCCCAATCTGGATTTACTCGGGCGCCAAGTATAAAACCCGTTAGGTCGTGCCACACCGTGAAAGAATAGGGACATGCGAAGAACAAGTGATCGCGGGTCTCATCCGGCTCTCCACAAAGAATGCACGGTTGTATACATCCCCAAGCTCTACTTCGTTCTCCTGTCGCTAGTCTGTCCTGAAAAGCCAGCCAAGTTATGAACGAGAAACGCGGAATCCCCTGTTTGAACCAGACAACTCCACACCAATCAAGTCGTGGGTGATGGGTTCGAAGTTGTTCCCATGTATCCTTGCTTGAAAAAGTCGGCCTGTAATTTTCATCTCCATGACGCCATAGACGACGGTCTGCAGGTGCATCTTCCGCCGGAGCTGGAACAGAGTAGATGCAGGCCATCATCGCCCGTAGGTGATGGCCACGGCACCATCGAATGTTCCATTGTCCACCAGAAGCTGCCTCTGAAACCGTCGCATAGCGGGAGATTCCTAAGACTTGTGTTCCATAATCTCATGTAATATTTAAAAGCCTTGCATGCTCAACCAGTTATCGAACCAGAACAGTGTGGTCTTGCCATTCCCAATCTCAGAACGAAGAAAACATACTGCTTGGTCCCTAAGCTTCAGAAGCTTACGCCATATCCATGATCCTGCACTCTTGTCGGTAACATCCCAGAAGCTATGAGAGCGGAGGAGGTAGCGTTTTGTCCAAGCTACCCAAAGTGATCCAGAGTTCGTGAGTAAACGCCATATCAAGCTGAGCGCAAAAAACACGCGACGTATCCGAGAGCCGTCGAATGCCTAATCCACCCTCTTCTTTTGGTCTACATACGTCGTCCCAGGAGACCTTCGCCTTTGTGTGTGTGTTTGGTGAACCTGACCATAAGAACGCAGCACACATCCCCTCAATAGTTACAGGTTTCTTAATTATTTAGAGGATGATTATTTGTGGTTTTTAAATTAGTTTTTGGTTGTTGTATTTCCAAAAACTATTTTTTTTCCAATCAAGATTTTTAAAAAATGGATTCTCTAAAATGTAAGAAAATTAGTTTTTTTTCAATAACCGTTTTTCACACAAAAACCAAAAAAAAAAGTTTTTGTGGTTTCTTAAAAAAAGTTACATTGGTTTTCAATATTTGTCACTTTTCTTTTTAGTAAATATTTTTTTACTAAATTCATGCATTAAATATATAATTAAATATAACGTTTAGTAAGAATCATTTGCTTAACATATATAATATGAAAGCAATATATAGTAAAAATTGAAAATTAAAAAAAAAATTAGTTATTTAAAATATACTTTATTTTTAACTTTTTATTTTGCAAAAAGAAACATTTAGAAATACATCTACTATATAAAAGATACATTTATTTTTGTTGAAAGAGTTACATTTATTCTACAAAAATATGAATACAACAAATTAATAATCATCCCTACGAATTAAGTTATTGGAGTTATGTTTAGATAGATTAATTTTATAGTTAATTAATTAATATCCTATACTATAGAATTTAAGTTAAATTTCGTTAGTTTTAATTACTATACATTTATAATATTGTTTTTATTTTATTTTTTAATATAGTTATTATTATTCTGTGTTAAAATATTTGAATTACAAAATTTTATGTATCTTTACCACTTTAAAATACAATTATTTTTTCTCTAAAATAATTTTTAGAATTAAATATACTTTTAAAATTCCGTTATTGATATTTCTTCCATTTTAAAATCTTAACTATCTATATATTTTCCTGGAGATATAATTATATTTATTATAAATTATATCTATTATTTTATTTATATAATATATTTTATTTAATTTTAATATGATTTAATATATTTATAAGGATGATAATAATAATAATAATTTGTATTTTATTGTTTTAAAAGAAATATATTATTTTAATAACTTATTTTAGTTTGGAAAAACAAAAACCAAAATCTAAGTTTACCATTCAAGTTTTTTTGAAAAAGTAAAATCAACAAAAAAAATCAAGACTAAAATTTTAAAACCAAATTCTAAAATCAAAAGCAAAAAGCCAAAAATCAAAAACCAAAATCCAAAATCCAAAAATTATTCAAACAATCATCACCTTTTTATTATTTCATAATATATAAATGAATGTAAAATAAGTAATTGTATTTGAAAATAGTATACATATATATGTAATGTTTGTTCTGACTTATTTTAAATATTATGCACCAAACTTTAACCCATCCATATTTAAATATTTGGTTTCTTTTAATAGAAAATGAAATTCAATATGTTAAATATTTGGTTTCTTTTAAGGTTTGTCGTTATCACCAGCAAAATAAATTAGGCTTTTTTTTTTGTAAAGAAAAATGCTAAATCCGGGTCTATTGAAGTCAAAGACCTAATAACCCATAATGGGTTCGCCATACTGGATTTTTTAATTCTCTCAAACGCCATTAGACCACTGTTACGGATTTCAAAATAAAATAATAAAAACTTAGCTACACCTGTCACGACATCTTGTTGATATTGAGACGTTCGCTGACTGAATCCATAATTAGATTTCGTCTTTATTACCAGTAATATCTTTTTTTCTGGCTTAATTTCTTCTCCTATATCTATTACGACTTCGTTTGAAACTTAAACATATCCTTTTGTAACGAGTAACAAGAAGTCAAGAACCAAGAAACACAAATGGATCCGAAGGAGCTTCCGTCGAACCTTAGAGACGACAAGATAAGTGAAGAAACCAAGAAGGTGATCTCTTCGCTTCCTTCACACACAGATTACCAAGGGCATAAGAGCATCCACAATGGTGGATTCCATTGTGGAATCCTTAGCCATATTTTATTAATTTTTTTTTTTTGATTTTTTGTTTAAATAGTTAAGGTTTCATTGCAAAAAAAAGTGTCTACAATGGTGTATCCCAATTTGGAATCCTTAGAATAATTTTTTTTTAAAAAAAAAAAACTGAAATAACAATGTCTAAGAGATGATAAAGAGTGAATGAGTGATCAAACCCAATTGTTGAGTTTCTTCAGATGAATGATGGGACTAGCTTCGCTCTCTTCCAGAGTTTGGTGACTATAATGATCAGCTACTTTCCTCGCAAACTTCTTTGTGCTCTCCTCTTCATCATACTCTGAATCACCTCCTCCTGTATGTCCTCAAACCCAACAAAAGAATCTGACTTTAAGCTTTTCAATTATTAAGCAAATGATTCCAAAAGTACTGAAACAGAAACAAGACAGTAAAACAGAAACTAAAAACAAGTTACAGAGCTAATACCGAAACAACTTGCAAGAGAAATCGATTCGAACCTTGAGGGTTGGATTTGAATCTGGATGAAGGAGGAGGAGTAGAGCTAGAAGGAGATTGTGAGAATCCTCCTTTCATTACGAAGCAAAGCTAAGCCCGTTCGAAACATCAACGAACATAACGATTGATACATTACTACAAAACATCATTATTGAACGGGCTTAGCTTGAGACATCAAGAAACATGAAAAAAGCCTGCAATTTACTATCACCTTGTCGAATTCAGACAAGCAAATAACACACTTTGCTTCAGCTCCTGCAAGCTCGAGGTCTGAGGAGTAGACACGGTGGATGAAACAAACGCATTTGCAAAGAGCAGCAGACCTTTTATCAATGTCCAGAAAGCCATCCTTCCTGTGATATTGCATAGAGTTGGAAAATAATCAGAATCAGGGAACAGAGAGTAGCACAAAGCTGTCTGATACATGGCACAGTTACAACTACCAATTACTTAGAAGGAATTGGAGTCTAGAACTTTATGAATGCACAATAAGCTGTCTGATAAAGAGGAGCAGTATCTCAAACGCAGCTTTCTAATAGCATTTCAAAGAGCCTTAAGCTAAGCATGATGTAGTACAGCCAAACCACTCAAGTCTCAGGGCATCAAAATAAATAAGAAACATAGATATTATTGACAACCAATCATTAGGATCAAACGCAGCTTTCTAATAGCACCAAGCTATAAGATAAAACATCAAGTTAGTGCAAGAAAATCACAACATCATGATGTCGAAACGCCAAATCTAGTAAAACAGTGAGATCGCGAAAGCAACACTTACCGGCGTGCGACGCATGCCTGATCCGGGTCTCGTCAAAGAAATCAAACGCGCCGTCTCAGACGAGGATATCAAATCAGATTCGATCTGAGCAGGCTCCATTAGCGAGAGAATTACTCCGCCGAAGCTTATTTTCCGATGGTGATTGGTGTAGTCATCTGGAGGGGACCCTAAGATCTCCTTCCTCTTCGTCTTCTTCGTCGCCTTAGAAGAGTTGCTCTCAATTTTTTTTTGGTCATAAAGATTGTGAATTTTTTTTCCACACGCTAAACACAACCCCAGCCGGACGGACCACTCACGCCTTGCCACGTCCTCACGGACTCAATCCTTAAATCCCTTCCCGACGGACCAATCCTTAGCTCTATTACAAAAATTAATCATATTTAATTAAAACTACCTTAAGATTTAGCGCTAAGGATTCATCATCATCCCCCATCGTGGGTGGTCTAAGATTTGTAAATATCAAGGATGTTGGTATTATTACAACACCCTCCAAGGTGTTCTCAATTTCCAGAGAGGTTTTCAACCGCTAAAGGCCCTCACAGTCGCTCTGCTTGAGAGATCAAAGAACCACTCTTCTGATCATCCTCTTCTATATCATAATCCTCATGGCATTATACCATTCTTGGAGATCGATCTGTACCACGAAAGCTCGAGTCCTAACCTAGCCAAGTTCTCAGCACCTCCGAGGCTGTTCTCGACTCACATGCCACTGCACACGATCCACGAAGCCCTCAAGCACTCTCCTTGCAAGATTGTGTACGTGTGCAGGAACGTGAAGGACACGTTGATCTCGTGTTGGTTTTACAGCTGTGCTATATATAAAATCGAACCAACCAGAAGCGTTCTCGAGTCTATGTTTAACGAGTTCTGCGATGGAACCAACTATTTTGGACCTTTTTGGGATCATCTCTTGAGTTACTGGAGAGGAAGCTTGGAAGACCCAAAGCATGTCCTTTTCATGAGGTATGAGGAAATGAAAGCCGAGCCTCGTGATCAGATCAAGAGACTTGCGGACTTCTTGGGTTGTCCTTTTACCAAGCAAGAAGAAGATAGTGGATCTGTGGACGAGATCTTGGACCTCTGCTCTCTGCGTAATCTGAGCAGTTTGGAGGCTAACAAAACAGGGACAATAAACAATGTGGAGCACAAGTTTTTTTTCCGTAAAGGAGAAGTCGGTGACTCGAAAAATTATCTTACGCCTGAAATGGAGAACAAGATAGACATGATCATCCAAGAAAAACTTCAAGGTTCTGGTTTGAATTTTTAGAGTTTTATTATTATGGTTTGTGTGTTTCTTTGTTGATGCAAGCATAATAAGAGCACTTTCCGTTTGTTATGGTCCTTTTCCTTTTTTTAAGACAAAACTACTCTCGAAACACTTTTTTTTTTCTGTTGCGTTTCATTATTCTTCATTCATGCTTTGTTGCTATGTCTTAGCCTAGCTTCTGGTTTCTAATGCTGATCTTGCAACAAAATTCAAAAGCAGTTGAGGTTGCTCCAGAAAGATTTTGACTTAAGTCTTTGATGTGAACGTTCGGTTTTGATAACTAGATAGTTTTCGTCCAACGTTTTCTAATGATCTACTTATTCCTTTTATCTCATCTTCATCAAATCAGATGTCGAACAGAACATTTGTTTTACATTTGGCTCTGGCTTGCTAGATTTTGACCCATCAGAAGTGAGAAGAGAGATAGTGTTCGAATTCAGCAGCAGTTCCCACGACTTCGACATTATTGAGCGTGGGAGCTTTGAATCTAAGATGGTAAGACAAATAGAGGTTGTTCAAGTAAAAAGACACTAAAAATAATAAGAGTTCCAATATTTTTTTACTAAAACGAATATAAACTGTAATTATCTAATAAGTATATTTGAAAAATATTAATGTATTTTCAAAGAAAACAATAACTATTATTATAGTTAATAAACAAAATTTGTTTTATGAAAAAAAAAAAGTGACCAATGAGGAGAGGGATCAGATGGTAAGACAAAGGAGAGCGCTCAATTGTCGTAACAGGCGGAGCGAAACGCTCTTCTCTCATAAAGCGAGAATATTTACCACTCATCATATCCCCTTTCACTTGCCTGAAGGATCATGTTTTTACTCTAACCCACCCAAAGCCTTTTTATACCCAAACAATAGTGTCCTCAACTTCACTTCTTACCGATGTGGGACGTTTCTCCGTTCCTCCCTTATACTCAACTTAAATTAAAAAAAAAACCTAACTTCAAAATCTCAAGAATATACAATGACTACTACCACCATCTCTCAGCATGATTTCTATGGCGATGATGGAGGAGATTCCGAAACTTCCATCTCTGTATCTGTTATCGAGGTATGAAGCTATCCTTCTTCTTCTGATGGTTTTCGTTTTGCATCGTTGGCTTGTGACATTTTTTGTGTGTGTAGAATATGAAGGAAGAGTATGGTTTGTTCGTTTGGCCTTGTAGCGTCATCCTCGCCGAGTACGTCTGGCAAGAGCGATCTCGATTTCGTGGCTCTTCAGTTCTCGAGGTAAACAAACCACTCCTGCTTTCTCAATTGAAATCGAGAACAAAGATTTGAGTGAATGTTTTGTTTTTTTTAGCTTTTCTTCATTAAAGAAGTGGGATTATGTCATCATTGTGTTCTGTGTTTGAGCTAATGAATGTCTTTTTTTGACTTTTATATACTTCTTTTCTTAAGACATTTATGTGTTTGATGTAATTTGTAGCTAGGAGCTGGCACTTCTTTACCCGGTTTAGTAGCTGCTAAGGTTGGAGCTAATGTCACCCTTACCGATGACTCAAGCAAAACAGAGGTGTGAAAATGTATTGATAAGCTTTGTTTTCTCATTTGGTTCAGAGACTAGGAGTTTATTACTCATCTTTCACCATACATGATACATTTGCAGGTTTTGGAGAATATGACAAGAGTTTGTGAGCTTAACAATCTCAACTGTAATGTAACGTTTACTACTTTTCACTTTCTTCAACTTCAACGCCCGCTGGATTAACAATAATCGTTAATCGCATATATATAACGCTTAGGAGCGTAGCGTATATGTTTGTTTGTATCTCCAAGATATTTGTCTCATGGTGTTTTCTCCATTCATTTAAACATACCTTATGGTGGTCTATTGGCAGGTAATGGGTCTCACTTGGGGAGTGTGGGATGCAACCATATTTGATCTGCGGCCTAACATTATACTTGGAGCAGATGTTCTATATGATTCAAGTGGTTAGTTCATCTGTTTCCTTTTTGTTTTGGCCTTCTAATTTTCCCTTGTGGAGTCGTTACTTCTCCCAGATTACTTGTTACCATGAGCTGAAATGTGAATCGCGAACCTTTGTTTTGTATATAGCGTTCGATGATCTCTTTGCCACCGTCTCTTTCCTGCTTCAAAATTCTCCAGATGCAGTTTTTATCACCACGTATCATAACAGGAGGTACACAATTCATTCATCCTTGTCATATAACATATCTGCAAAAGATTAGGATGGTGATTTTTGTGTATGGATTTTTATACTGCAGCGGGCATCATCTAATCGAATTCCTCATGGTGAAATGGGGTCTGAAGTGCGTTAAACTTGTGGATGGCTTCTCTTTTTTGCCATCTCGCAAGGCATCTTTACTGAGCGGCAACATTCAGCTGGTTGAGATCGTATTGAGTTCTGGAAAATCAGCATTCTAAGGCTGCAAAAATATGAGCCAGAGGAGGTCAAAGGTAGTATTAACATTTACTACATAATAAGATAATCCTTAGTTACTCTACTCTAGATGGTATTAGTAGAGTCGGGGTGTTTAGGGTTGGTCAAGGCGCAGATACTCTGATAACACTTTGCATAAAGTTGAATATTTCTACCCAAAGGGTCAACCAAGAGCTTAGCTTAATTTTACATTCTTTCTCGTATATAACCACTGTTTTGATGTTATCCATATTAAGCAAAGCATTGTTAATAAATATATTAGCTTCAAAACCGTACTTGAGATTGAGAACCTTTGATGTCCTCTCTAAGAAAATATTTGGGTAGAGTTTACTGTGTGTGACTGCAACGTGTTTCTGTGTGTTTATAGGAAATATCGATATTGAACTAATGGTTGAGCTTGTCTCATTTGGCTGAGAAAGAAGGAGGATCGATTGGGTAAAGAAGATTATGAATCACAACGATTGGTGAAAATGGTTTCTAATTGTGTCAAAGCAAGGATAAAAGATCACAGATACGATTGAATTGGTACCTAATAAGCCTAACAATACATTTCACGACCAGTTTGCTACAATTGTATTTGAATTTTCTCAAAGTCCATTTGTTCTCAAGGAACACGAGCACACTAACGCATCTTTTTGTTCATTTTATTATTTCGAAGTTGTTTAAAACATGACAATACTAATTGTTTGATGATGTTGTCTTGTTCAAGTTTCGAACTCATTTTCTAGATTGTTGTTTCTGGTATTTTTTTAAAGAGCTTGAATTGCTTGTTGTTGTGTTGATAAATTATCACTCTACCTCTAGTATCACCAAAAAAAATTCCATAAAATTTTTGTTCATTTGGAGGTTGTTATTACGCTTGAGTTCTTCCCTTTGTGAATGTTTCTTGTTCAGATCGATAAACTCACAAGTAGTATGATCATCGATAGATTCTTTGTTTGTTAATAACATTTTACTATCCTCATGCATTTCTTTACAGTTTAGTTTCTTTACTTGTTTAGCATACATAATTGAGTTATATCATAATTTTCCCCTAGCTGATGCACTTTATTTTAAGAAATCAAGGAATTGTTCATTTGATAAAACTAAAATGTCAACTGATTGATCATATGTGGGAACATTGTGAAAATAATAACAATAATAATGAATAGTCATGTATTTTAAAATCTTTTATTTATGTGTAATCTTTAGTAGAATGTAATATTTATTAATAAATATTACTTAGAATAGTTTTATTCTATGATTTTAGTTCTTATAAAGTTTTATGTTTTTATTTGATTTTTGTCTAAAGTAAAGACTATGATGTACAAATATAAAATAAATAAAAATTAGAGTTTACTAGTGAATAAAAATACCATCAAACCTCAAATATAAAATTCAGCAAACTTCAAATATAAAGTTGTTCTTGAAGATGCTCTTAAATTCATTCAAAGAAATTAAAAGAGAAAAATAAATGCATTCAGAAAAGAAAAGCCACTTGGTCCAAGTCAGTCTACATGACCAATCATTGACATAGTGTGACTTGTTCATCTGAGAAAATAATTACAATAGTTATAAAATAATTTCATTTTCGGATTAATTTCATTATCGGAATAGCTCAAAAGTTTCTTAAAAATATAACAAGGACAAAAATTAGGAATATTCACATGAATATACTGAACCAAAAAAAAAATTCATTAGATCAGTTGGTGTTTCCCCAGTAAAAAAACTCTCCCACCAGACCTTGGATCAAGCCTCACTTCTCACCATTTCAGTTTCTTCAACCAAAAAAAAAGAATAAACTAAACCAAAATATATCTGAGAAAATAGACAAACAATAATGATCTAAGAGTCAAGTGAGTGTTAATCTGGATAACTATGAAATTGGTTGTATATATTGAATTGATTATTGAATATAAACAAAGACAAGTATATATATTTGGATACTTTAATTATAGTTTAGCTGGTTGCTTAAAACAATTAGTGTGATTAGTTGGTCGCTTGCTGACAAAACGACAGTCTCTGACATGCAAAACTGGAATAAACTTTGTAGTTTTCCGTTGAATTAGCAGACAAGGTTCAAGTTAAATATGTTTAACTCTACTTTTAAAACTTAAAGCAAAATTCCTCAAGTACTTTTTACTGTTCCCTTTCTTATAATAATTTAAATCCTGCAAAGCATGCTGTCATGACTATAGTAATATCCGTACATAAAATACAATATATACAACAAACTCTTTACATGTACATAGTACAACAGTGCATATGATATTAACATTTTACAAAGTGACTCCAGTATTGGTTCAAGCCAGATGACCAATGCAAATATTGACGGTTTTAGATTGATAAGTATGAATATATGAACTTACAAAATAACCGAGAGAAACTAGAGAAACTAAGGGCTGTCATAATCCAATCCATAGAGTATATATATCACAGTTACTAACTCGTCTGTTACGAGAGGACCGGAAGTTTCTAACATATTTGAAGTTTCTAAATTATTTACTTTTCCTCATTTTAGAGTTTTGATATTTGCATGTAGACTGAAGAAAATATGTTAACAAAAAAATAATAGTATGCTAAAAATGGATCAAAATTCTACGTACACACATGACACATCAGTCATCAACGATCATTAAAACTTTGTTGACACCTTACCTAAACCCTTATGTGTGAATGTAAATTGCCAGGGTATAAACTATAAATTTTGAACACTGCAGTTCCTAAGTAATTTGAAAGAAAAAATAATTGATTTTCCGTGTTTTTCTTAACCGAATTTTGGTTGTTAAATTAATTGTCCAGACAAAAAGGATTAATCTTGGCTGGATTTATCTGGCTTATCAGTTAATATAATCTTACTAACAGTGACGCTTTTTAATTATTCTGTAAGCCCTTGTTCCTATGTAATATAAACATGAGTGTGTGGTAAACTTGCTGTACATAAACGTACGTGGGAGACAAATAGCCTGGTGATTTTTGTCCTCTCACGCCTTCTACATGTGGTGGATTCAATTTTTCCAAAGTATGACAAAGCATCTACTTTATCAAACATATAAATCCAATTAAATTGGGAATTTTTTAATTCATTGAAATATTGTTCAAGTTACATAGATGAATAAACAACCTTATATATATATATAAGGTCTGTGTGTGAGTGTATACAGTATATAGTTGCAAAAAGTGTTGAATGGCGGAATGTGAAATGTTGGAGGAGAAGATGGGGAGGGTGTGAGGTGGGTCAGAGCTGCTTTAGCTCTTTCATACATTTGAGTCAGATACCCATATGACTCCCCCTCTCTAGAAATAGATCTTCAAATATTTTGGTTACGTAAATTAATATTGTATTCTAGAAGTACGAATCAAAATCAAACTTAAAGAACTGCAAAGGCTTTTCTACGTAGTTCACCTTAGGTCATAAAAATACATATCAAAAGTCAATAGATGAAGAATCATAATAGCAAATGACGTATATGTAGACTGATGATCTCTACTAGTCATGTGAAGATTCAAACATTGTTTTGGACTGAACTCAATGTGTGTATTCATCATTGTGATATCAAATACACTTGGTATGATAAATATATTTTCGCCTTGTCCATGCCAAAATGTGACGATTAATTAAGATTTTCTAGTACAGTGAATTGATGTCCTTTCATTGATTTTGTAGAGTAGAATCTAATTTTCATTCTTTATTTTTTTTTTGTAATCTACATTGATGTGAAAATATCCTACTTTGAAGGTAAATTTTTTTTTTAAAAAATTATTTTAAAGATCCTAATTTCACGGTAACCAAAAACAATCTCTAAAGTATAAATATAAATGCATGTACATAGCATGTATAATGCAATATAGGTGTCGACAAACTGAGAATGAAATGAACCTAACGAATAACGATCTGTCTTTACCTTAATTATTTGATGTATTTCTGGATTTACATTAATACTTTATATTTCTTGATTTCTATTATCTTTATAGGGAGTATGAACAAAAACAATCAATAGTCTATGCATATACTATAACCTAAAGAAAGATCATTACCACATTCGTAGCTATATCCTCATCAAGCAAAATAATTAAATACCAAAGAAAACCACGCAAACAGAAACAAATTAAAGCATTTCAAATAACGATTTTTAAAGTTTTTTGTCAATAAAAAAGTTCCTAAAGAAGAAAATGACATCTAAACAAAAAAAAAGAAAAAGAAAAGAAGAAATGACCAGAATAAGTTTTATTAAAGAACTAAATACATTTCTACCTCTTGATTTATAGATATATAAATATAAATAAATAATAATAAAATTAAAAAAAATAAAAAAGTAAAGAATGTTTTTATAAATTTGAATTATGTGTTTTCAAATTTGAACTTTTTAATAACTTTTCGAAACAAATTCATTTTTTTTATAAATTCGAAAATACTTTTAAAAAATACTTTTAAAAACTATTTTTAATATTTTTTTACAAAAACACCTCCAAAACCTCCTCATCCTTTACCCCTAAACAGTCAGTTTAAATTAATTAATCTAAAAATATAAATATATAGTTACTCTTTCATAAAAATATCATTTTCTTTTTTTTGGAACTTTTTTATTGAAAAGAAACTAAATAAAAGATTATCCTACGAAAATTTTCACATTATTGAGTACTCCATTAAATTAACGGAGCAATAATTAATTACCAAATCACATATACAATATTAATATACACATACACACGCCAACTATATATACATCCCACCCTCTCCATCTTTTCATCACAATCCAAAAGTCTCTCTCTCTATTTCTCTCTCTTTACAGTTTTCTCTCTAACGGCGAAGCAATGGGTTTTCCGGTGGGCTATTCCGAGCTCCTACTCCCAAAAATCTTCATTCATGTACTCTCTTTCTTAGGTTTGATACGAAAACTAATCTCCACACTTTTCTGGTTCATTGGTTTACCCGATTTCTTGGAACCCGAACCGGTTACATCTTCATGGCCCGACCCACCACCAAACTCCACCACCTCAAGCCACCATGACTCTCACTTGTTTTCAGCAGCGCTGCTAGCTGGACAGATCTTGCCCGTTGTCAGATTCTCGGATCTAAACCGACCCGAATCCGAATGTTGTGCAGTGTGTCTCTACGACTTCGAGAACGACGATGAGATCCGACGGCTGACGAATTGCAGGCATATTTTCCATAAAGAATGCTTGGACCGTTGGATTATGGATTATAGTCAGATGACGTGTCCGCTTTGTCGTACCCAGTTTGTACCTGATGAGCTTCAAACGGACTTTAGTCAAAAGCTTTGGTCGGAATCTAGTGAAGACGTTTCTGAACTTCTTGCTCAATCATCTTAGGACATAGTTCTTTTTCCTCTCGCTTGACAGGGTAACATGAAAGGTTATTTTCTTTGTTAATACTTTTTTGTTAGTAGTATTGTGTTTGGTAGCTGATGGATGTAAATTAAAAATAGAAAGTGGTTACAGGCTAGTGAAAGAGGAAGAAGAAAACTTGTATCATCTATTCAGAAAAGGAAACTAAAGTTTGAGTTATTATTTGCACTCTTTTTTCTGTTACCGTGAAAATAAATCTGTTCATTCACAGGTTTTTTGTTATCTAAGCAAAAACAACTTTATTTTGAGAAAGAAAAAATTAGATGGAAACATAATTGGACTTGCTCATTAACAAATTAATAAATGTGTAATATTTCTGTGGAAGCATCTTAGCATAATGATTAAGGTCTAAAGTTTTCTACACCCAAGTTTGGGGTTTGATTCTCAGACTATGCAATTTATTGCAGATTTTCTCAAATCCAGATTTCAAGTCCCAGAGAGAGTGCGATTTATTAGGCAACTATGAGTATTGTCAGTTGTCGAATCGTATATGTAATGTTCTTAATAATTGTAATTGTAATATCATAATAAATCAGCGTTAAAAAAATGTGTAATATTTCCTATTTTATTAAAATTGTCAAGAAATCTTAAAAAACATCCAGTGTCAAATAGTAGGCTTCTGTGCTACCTAGTTTCTCACTACAAATTGTAAATCACGCGTTAACTTTTTAAATTTAAAATATAGCAAAAGAAAATTTTGAGGTTTTCATAACTATTCACTGATAAAAGATCCATGAAGCTATTTCCTTTTGACACATGTGGTTCACGGAAAATAGATGAACTTATCTCAGAGTTAAGTTATTTTTTTTTTTATCTCAGAGTTAAGTTAAAGATTTGTAAAGTCAAAGAACGACAACGCAACGAATCAACGATGGAGGCAGCCTCCACCAAGAGGCTATATGCTCTCCACTCAAAAGTTAAAAGGACTAATATAGGCAAATAATTTCTCCAAAAAAACAAAAATAGGCAAATAAAGTGCATCAAAAACCATAAACTTGAAAAAAAAAATTTGGTAAACAATGTATTTTCCAAGTATCTAAGTAAAGGAACTTTTTTCATCAATTTTCTTATAATTCTCGCTTTGTATAGTTGTATGAAGGTTTTTTTTCATCATCTCTATTTGTCTTGTAATTCACGCTCTTATATATGAAAGAATTTGGGTGTTTTTATACGATTTTTAATCGTAAGTGTTTGAACTAAAATCTGGGGCCTACGATTAATACCGTACATATTAAACTTTCTAGCGAAGCTTAATCATAGTCCATCTTGGTAAGCTGTATACTTGAAATAGGATTGTTGCTTTTATTTTTGTAGAATTTTCTATGAACTGAAAGACTTGTTAATCTTTTGCATTCTTAAGAATCAACACTTAATCATTGGGGTATTAAATATAATTTGAGAGGTTCCTGCAAAAGAGTATGAAGGCAGAGAGCGTGACGCGAAGAAGCTTCGCATGTGTTGGGAAACTTTGGAAATTGGAATATGTTATGCTGTCGCCACGTCGCACACATGGACTTGTCTGTGCGTGTGCTTATTTATTTCTAAACTAATACGAGCCCCACACGCTTCTACTCATTTTTTGGCTCTCAGATATACCACAAAAATAAATAGAATCTATAAAAACATTATGTTGAAAATTTCAAACAATACCATGAAGTACACAAAAAATGGCAAATTGTGAAACCATGAAGTAACATAAATAAATAATTAACTATAATTTTAAAAAAATACCAATTTTCCGCCGCTAAATTGCAAAAGGCGAACTAAACATGTTATACCAGAACAATATACTAATGTAATTTTAGATCTTGAAGAATCGACTATTTTACCTTACCATTGTGAAGAAATATCAACTTGTAGATTCTATTATTTTATCAGTACCAGTTTCCTGCGATATGGAGCATATACTAGCACATCCCTTGATTAAATTTTGAAATATGATAAATCTACATATACCTGAATAAGTTAGTTTTTCTTTACACTTCAAACGTACTACACTGAATTTTCTAAATATAGTGGGAGAAGTCGTTAAATTAATCGATAGACAACTCTTCCAATGTTATTATGGTTGACCCACTTTGACTTAAAAGCGTAAAAGGCAGTATGAATTGAATCATTAGCTTTGTTATATATTTTCAAGATTTTTTTTGTTTTTGAAAAATATTTTCAAGATTTTTACAAGACTTAAATAAACTTCATAAGCAATTTAGCCCATCCTCGATGATTCCACGTCCCACCCTCGTGCGCAATATCTTATTATAAAGAACAGATATTTATAGACAAATCAGGTTCGGGAGAAAATAAAAAATACTACTCGGATTCTCATGTTAGGAATACAAAGCAGAGTGCCAACAGATATAACTAAAATAAAGAAGAAAGAAACATTAGTTTCCAACTTGTGGTTATTAATGCCATGACTAGTCCTCAGGATCAGTATTCCGCTCATCTATTCAGCTTCGGGAGAAAGGCTTGCGCATGTGCTTTTATAATTGGCAAGCCCTTGTATGTTACCGGTTTGGTCATAGGTCATCGTGAAAAGCATCCCAAAACAATACCGAAATATTGTTTTGGGCTACTTGACAGTGTTAAGTAGCCTACTTGAACAGGCTGGTTAGGCAATTGCAAAGAAATCACAGTACAGATAATGCAAAGATAAAAGGAATACAGCCACACATATAGCATAGCAAGGTTTACACATTTTTGCGTTCATCAGATAAATGGGAGAAAAATACCAACAAAGTCAACACACCAGATGATACCAAATGTTTTAGTGCATAAACCAGAGTACTAATACTTGCAAAGCAACCACATAACTGAGAAAAATAGCTGAACAGTAATAACAACAACACTTTGACACACAATATGAAGATATTGGTTTAAAGTTCCTCAATGTTGGGGATAACCAGGAGGCGGATAAGATGCAGGAGGGTAGCCTTGAGCCGGTGGGTAAGGTGCAGGAGGGTAGCCTTGAGCCGGTGGGTAAGACGCAGGAGGGTAGCCGACTGGAGGGGCAGGTTGGTCAAAACGGGACATCTGCTGTGCCGGTGGAACTCCCATTGGCTGAGGACCAAACACTCCATCTCTTTTGTCCATTTCAAGCTTGTGTTGAGTCTGCAAGCATAACATTGGTCTTCGGTTTATATATAACATAAGAAAATATATTTCAGAAGCTAAAAGATTAGTAGTTCACGCTTTCTTATACCTGCATACACGCGCAGACCCTGAAAAAAAAAAAATAACACCAAGACGGTCGTAAAAGTATTAGCATTGGTTTTACCTTTAATATACTAAGAGGATAAAGTGAAAAGAATTAAGGAAGAGTAAAAACATACGTGCAGTAGACCATATCGGCACAGCAAGAGAGTATCTGAGAAGCTTCAGAGAGTTCCTCGCTACCAACGAGGCAAGCAACAATAGAGAAAATGCAAGCGACTTGGCTTAGGCAGAACATAAATCCCTGCAAAACGCCAAGGATGAGAATGAGATGTGTATATGCATTCTGTGTAAAACAAGTTAAAACAGAAGGAGAGAAAGAGAGTACAATAATGCAATTGTCGCATTTTGTAGTCTGGATGTTGAATTCATCCTGGAGAAGAAAGCGAGTAGAGGCCACAGAGTTTCCGAAACAGAGGAAAACCTAAAAAATCACAATTACAAGTTTCTTAAAAAAAATGTCGAATCATCAAGAGATCTACTATTGAATAATAGGCAAGTTGACTACTCATGCCAGCAAGCCAAAAAAATCCAGTTCATTGGTATGTATGGATCTCAGAGATAATGTAAGTCTCTCAGTCAAAATGAAATGAGCAAAGCAATCAGAAATACGAGAGTACAAAACACAGAAAAAGAGGAAATAATTGTCTAAAAGGGATTAAAAGTACTCATATTAGAACAAATGCCACAGAGATAGGGGAAAAAAAGAATGATCAAGAAAATGTAAGCTGTTTCATTTTGTTCACCGAAAAACAAGCGGCTTTAATGTAATGATATATATATGTATTAATAATGGAAGTGAGACCTCAGTAGCAAGGCAGAGTTCAGGGCATTTGCTTTCTCCACACCTCCCACTACATGGCATGTATCCAGCACAGCAAGTATACCTGCAAGAATAAAGACTCACAATATCTTAGCAAAGGGAAAAATAAAAATATCTTCAATACCAATAATAATAATGTACATAGATAAAAAAAAAAGTTGAGACCTGGACATGTCATTGTAAAGTGCTCTTCTCCGAAGCAAGTAAGAAACACACGGTCCACTACAAAAGCAAGCAATAAAACAAACAAAGAAGGAGATATCAACTGTGTACCAAATTATACAGAGAAACAACAACAACAACAACAACAACAAATAATCTTACCACACACACGACAAGCAACAATCTGCACAAAGAAAAATCAATTTCTTTGATTAAGATTTAGAGAAATCGAAAAGAGAGTGAAGAGAGAGAGAGAGAGATTTACAGGGAGTGTCGGCGGTGACGGTTCCCATGAGATCGGAGTGCCATAAGTTCCGGTAATCTTGCCGGAGCTTCATCTTCTCGGCCTTATCCGCCATTGCTAAACAGAAGATCCAAAAACCCTAAAAATCAGTAAAAAGGTACAGATCGAAAACAAGTTATGCGAATAGATCTGATATACTTTAATTCTGTACGCGGAAACCTTTGAATTGAAACTGCAAACTTGTCTGTCGTCTTCTCCTTCACTCACTCTTCTCTCTCTCTCTCTTTTTATTTATTTTTCTTTTCAACGAAGAAACTTCAAAATCAAATCACTTTCTTTGAATTATCAATAACTTTGACTTCAACTCGTTTTTTTGTGTGGACACCTAGGATTTAGCAACCTCGTGATTGGTTCAAAGACCGATCTTCGAGAATGCCGACCCTTTAGAAATATGAAATATATATATAATTTTTTGGACAAATATTTATTTTCTAAAAATCACTTCTGGAATGCTGAGATTATAGAACAATTCTTAAAATAAAAATAGAAGATTTTATTTTCCTTTTTTGGAATTTTTGGGCCATATGATATTTTAGGCTTGTACATTATATTACAAACTATCATACTACAGTATATTGAAAATTTGCACTTCATATACAAAAGAATGACATAATTTGCAAATTGAAAAATGAATTCTTGAACTTTTTTCACCAAACTACCCCTGTTAATCTATTTATGAACCTATATTTTGTCATAATATTAACATACTAATTATTAACAATCACAGATTAATGTTTCTGGTAGTCTCATCAAGAATATTTGTTGGGCCAAAACTTCCATGTGCTTTTAATGATCACCTCCCAGATCACATTCACTGTTTCTGTTTGTACTCATTTGTTCCACATTTCTTAATTTGTCTCTCTAGTAACTAACAAAAGGTTTTACAAGAAAAAAAAAGTAACTGACAAAAGCACTATGTTCAATCTCTTTTTATATGATTCCTCGTTCAAACGAATCCTCTAATAAGCTGAAACATGTGACTCCACAAACGATAAAGATTGAGAGAGGGGATGCAGATGAGTAAGGTCAAGTGTCTGTATTATCGGATACTTTCACAACTCAACCAGAATAGAAACACATAATAATACTAACCAGTATCAAATCTCTACAATATTGTGACTTTTCTGTGTATGTTTGTGAAAAAGTATGTAAATGTATATCTTTGGAAATAGCACATCTAGCTGATCCAATGGTGTTCATGCTTGTAGTTTAGGACAGACTGGGGAGCTCGGATTGGCTATAGAACCTGCAGGCAAGCAACATCCTCATGTGTTAGATTACATACTAAGATACGAGGCCTTTGTAAGACGTACATATGTCTGCTAAACAAGGTTGTTTTGTGGCTGGATCTTCTTCAAATGTAGGAGGCACTTGTCCGTATATCATCTCGCAACTCATATCTTCAAAATCTACAACAGTAAATAGGCAAGTACTGTAAGCAAAACCCCAAGAAGGGATTAGATGGTGAGGAAAAAGATTAATTACTTGGGTTCATGGTGAGTGGGAGACCAAACTCATTGGTGAAGAAATCTTGTGTTGGGATCTTGCACATATTCACACACATTCCTACACACCCACTGTTCTCTAGATACCTTCGATATCAACAGTATGAGCAAAAGCAAAGTCTGTGACAATTTTGAAACATGACAAGAACAAGTAGTAGTCACAGCGTACCTGCATTTCTTTATACGAACTCCACTTCTCTGTTTCACACCATTCACTTCCACTTCTATGACCTGAGAAGGACCAACCAGCCAGTGAAAGAAAGGCACCGTAAGAGCTGCATTGAACTCTGCTGCCCATTTCGTCGGTGGGAAGAGTTTTCTAAACTGTTCAGGAGCGCCGGGAGGAAGCATCGAGAGAAGAACCTCTCTCACAACCTCTTGCTGCTGTGCCCTTGATCGTCCTTGCATCACTCCCTTTGAAACCTCAACGAAGCTCTCGTAGTCGTATTCCCAAAACTCTTTCTCCTTCGTCTCATCCTTCTTCTTCTTCTTCTTCGAGCCACCAAACTTGTCCATCTTCCTCGCGAACAGCCCCATGAACACTCTCTCCGCCAAACCATCTTTGTATCTAGTCTTCTGCCCTACCGGAGCTGGTACTCCGCTCGGCTCTGCGATCCCGCAACGGATGCTGCCACGTCTCCCGAGTTTGAGATGGATTGCTTGGAGACTAGTAATAGCAGCCATGGATAAGATCTCTCCCTCTCTTCGTGTCTGGGCTCTTCCCTGCCAACGTGCTCTGTTTTTTTTTTGTTGCTACATTAGTGGCCACACACAACACACACGCAAAAGGGTGAGACAAGGAGAAGATTCAACTCACAACTTACAAGTGTCCACTTTGTTTGCCTCTTAAAACAGTTTTTTCGCTTCAGATTCTTTGTGCTATATAATGTGTGGACTATTGAACACTTCGTTATATCCAATTATTATTATTCAAGTGAGAGTGACTTACCATTGGTAATCTCTCCAAACTCGAGAGGAATCTGGAAGCCATCTGTAAGTTACATTTGATTTAGTTAGCCGCAGTAAATACAGGAAGGTAAAAAGCAGATGGTGAAGGGCAGACCTTATAATGTTTTTAGCTTAATATAAAAACTGTCTCTTAATTTTAAATAAGAAAAAACTAAGAACCGTTTTTTAGATCTCTTAACTTTAAATAAAAAAAACTAAGAACCTATATAAGAGACGGTTATTATTTTTTATTAGTTAAAAGTTAAGAGACATTTTTTATATTAGTCTAAAAATTTCACCCTAAAAACCCTGCAATAAACATAGCCTTATAAGAAGAAAAAAAGTTACTGTTATTGTTATCGCATATGTCTTTCATATTTACGAAAGGTTTCTATATCTAAAACAACAAAAAAAAATGAACAAAAAAAAACTAAAAACTAAACCGAAAAACAACCATGCCCAATTTCATATTTCAATTTTATATAAAATAGATGATTTTTCTCCAAGCAAAAAAAAACAATTTCACTAATACCAAAACTAGTTTACAAAATCAAGACAAAACTACTTAAAAATTACTACATAAAAATATGCATCACAAACTACAAAAATTAAATAGAAATTAAGATGTTAATTTAGTGATGCATTCTTCAAACTTTACCTTGTAACAGATTTTCAATCAGAAAATTTATATTTTATAATCGATCTTCTAACTTGAACATCTTGCAAAACTGTAATTTTGTACAACAACTCTAATTTTCACATTGCATTATGAATCTCACTGATTTTATAAATAGCTCTGAACATAATAATAATATGCTACCAAGTTGTATATATATCAATATTATCTAGAAACAATAACTTATGTTTCTTTCCAAATGAGTCCAAATAAATATTAGTCCATCATGTGTATGACATATCTTCACTGATCTAACACCAATTCTCCTATCTAACATCCAAACCACACACTCAAAAACCAGTTGTCTGTAGACATGACAATTACTAATTGAAATGAGATCAACCAAAAAACTTAAACATATATATATATATATATATATATATATATATATATATTAAATCAGTAAAAATATATGAATATATCATGTAGGGCAATATTTTGAATATCAGATACTATTCAAAGTCGATCTGAATAAACTATAAAAATTGTTATTACTGATAATATCAAAGTTGATCTCGCAATAGTTTTTAAATTTTGTGGTTTTTACCGGATTAACCAGTGTCGGATCACAAGTTAATACTAAGTTTCTTGGTTTTATTAGATTTTGTTGGGTTTTAATTGAAGGATTTTCGTTGAATATAAACTGAATTAGTTGTAGATCACCGTATTTACCGGTTTAACCGCAAATCTGAATCATGTCTAAAAACACCGGCACATACCTAACACACTTGTGTGACGAAAGGACACTAGTTATACAACAGAGTGACTAAGATAACTATTAATTAGGTGTAAGAATCTGGTCTAGATGGAACAATAGAAAATATATACAAGCACAAGGACACATCTGTACACTAATTTGAGAGATTGGGTCACCAACTCAATAGTTAAACCCTGCGTCACTGTCAAAAATTTCGTAGTGTTGTTTTGTGGCCTATTTAGAGCCCACATACTAAGTGGCCTAAAAGTAGCTTGCTAATGGTTTCACCTTTTCATAGACAAACACCTTGCCGTTTTTTATTATTATAAGACTGTCGCAATCTTGTAGTTGCCTTCCCCTCCTGCATCTTTTGAAACCCTTTCCTACCAAACTGGTTCCTTGGTAGCCCCACCCTCTCTCTCTCTCTCTCTGTCACTCACGACGAATCAAGATGTTTGCCAGGAACATTAGGTTAAGAAAGGAGTATCTCTACATGAAAAACTTGGAAGGTGAAGAGCGTCGGCTCTATGAGAAGAAGCGGAAGATAAGGGAAGCCCTGCAAGGTCCACACTGATTTTTTATTTTTTTCTTTTAACTCTCTTAAACAATCTATAATTTTTTGTTGTGATTTGGGTTTATGTTTGAACAGAAGGGAAGCCGATTCCATCTGAGCTCCGAAACGAGGAGGCGAAGCTTCGTGAGGAGATTGATCTTGAAGATCAAAACACCTCCGGTAAGAATCCTCATGTTTTTTTGTGAAGCCTGTTGTGTACTAAATTCTACTTGTGTTATATAATTGGAGCTTATTGTTAATAAGCTCGAGGTTCCAAGTTATTGTTGTTTCAATACATAGTTCAATATATTCTGTTCGAACTTGCGTAATTAGTATACGTTCATTCTTTGCGTAATTAGTATACGTTCATACTTTGTGTAGTTAGTATATACGCTCATTCGTTTGAAACTCTTGTTGTCAGTGTCATTATTGTGGTTTGTCGCTAAAAGTGGATAATCTTTGTCTAATCATGTTGTGAAAGTAGTTCCAGGGAGTCATATTGATGATGAATATGCAAAAGCAACGGAAAAAGATCCCAAGATTTTGATGACTACGTCTAGGGATCCAAGTGCTCCTCTAACGCGATTCGTTAAGGTATATATATATATATATATATATTGAATTTAGTTTCAGTACTCTCGTTGATAGATGTTTACCATTAATTATTGTGTGGCTTGTTTTCTTCCGTGTTACTTTTTACAACGTTTCGGGGCTTGGTGATTGATTTATAACCTTTAATTGCCAGGAGTTGAAGAATGTATTTCCTAACGCCAAGAGAATGAATCGTGGTAGTCAGGTATATATTTGTCATCTTCTGCCTTTTCTGTACTAAATCTAATCATCATCTTATATAATCTAGTTTTGTTTTCCAATTGGTCACTCCTTGTGGTTTCTCTCATATTTGTCGTTAAGTTCAGCTCTAATGGTATTTAGCTCCCTTTTGGACCATTTTGTTATCTGGCTGTAACTATCGCATTCATGCCTTTACTTACATCAGATAGTTACGCGTAACATAGGTTCAAAGATTTGAACGTGTAGATGAGTAAGTCTATTAGGAGTTTGAGTATTCTGGACTTGTAGTGACTTTTATACAACACAATACCCATTTATATACTGAATTGTTTCTTTGTGCAGGTCATTTCTGAGATTATTGAGATGGCGCGTTCGCATGATTATAGTGATGTGATATTTGTTACTGAGAACCGTGGTAGGCCTGATGGCCTTATCGTTTCTCATCTCCCATTCGGACCAACTGCTTACTTTCAATTACTTAATGTGGTAAGTACCTCTGCATCCTAATGATTTTTGTCTTTTCAAATCTTTCCTTTTTTTAACAACTCCAGCCTTTGTTTTAGGTAACAAGGTATGATATCCAAAGCAAGAAAGCAATGGGGAAGATGTCTGAGCAATATCCTCGTGTCATTTTTGACAACTTTACAAGCCAGGTATATTCTGTTAGAACAGATTCACTTCCTTCTTTGCTGCAATGTAAACCAGTTTTGTAGAGTTTGTTTACTGTATTTTTTCTTTGGCAGATGGGTAAAAGAGTTGGGAGCATGTTAAAACACATGTTCCCAGTTCCAAAACTGGATGCAAGACGTATAGTTACTTTCCGTAATAAATCTGATTATATTTCTTTCAGGTACTAGTTTTTTCTCCTACGATATTGCATGTTTTTTTGTTTGTTTGTTTGTGTTGATTCTTGATAGAAAATGATTCTGGGCATATATATAAAAAAATAGGAATCATGTGTATGATAAAGGAGAAGGAGGCCCAAAATCGATAGAGCTAAAAGAAGTCGGTCCTCGGTTTGAGTTGCGGCTCTACCAGGTATTAATGCACTTTTTCGGTTATTCTGTCTTGATTCGATTTGGTTTGTTAAATTGTATAATGAATGTGTTATATATCAATCAGGTTCCTTAAATATCAAATGATGTTTCTTGGTGATGCAGGTGAAATTAGGAACAATGGAACAAGAGGAAGCAGAGATGGAATGGGTTCTTAGACCCTACATGAACTCTGCTAAAAAAACGCCGCTTTATCGGCCAATGATGATTATTGATGATACTCACATGCACGGCTTCTAAACAAACACTTAACAAGTTTTTGTTTCACCTTTAATTTCGTTGTTTAGAGAAAAATTGCGATTTTGATTCTTGGATGATTAGAATTAGCATCGACGTGCTAACTAAAAAGGATAATACAATACGGTAATACCTCCCGTCTTTTTCAACATGATCATGTGTCCATTTCACAGCTGCTCGTGAGTTTTTGATAGGACTTTCTCAAGCTTCCATCGAAACAGTTCATTTACAATCTACGGTAGCAAACTGAGACTGTTTGTATAATCTCAATTAGTTTTCAGTGATATGTGTTTCTTAAAATATCTCAGAAAAGGGTCTGCCCAACTCTCAATAAATCTCAATTAATTTAAGTTAATTTCTTAAATTATGTTTTGAATCATTAACATCCCAGAGTTCACATAAGTTCTTCTGCTCATAATTCTATTATGAAACAAAAATTATGAGTTGAGAGTCAAAACGACAGGCAGAAATACTGCTTAAGACGCATTATTTGTGAACAAGAAACACAAGTGAAAGAACCTCTCAACACACAGAGAAAAACCCTAGATCTGCAAGTGTCCCCCGGCGGCCGGTGTCCTCTCCCGGAGTCGGAGGCTTCTCCTCTCCCCTTTATCTTGTTTTGTTTTGCTCTCTTGGCGGTTCCTCTCCCCCCTGTGATATGCTCGACGGATCTGGAGTCTCGATGGAGACCCCTGCTTAAGCTCTGACCGCGGCGGAGCTGAGGTAGCTGGAAGAAGACGACCTCTGGAACGGCGGCGAGCAGGAAGAAGAAGAACCTCTGAGAAGGGTCGGTTTTTAGGGTTTGTTGGTAATCACCGACGGTCGTTTTTCAAGCTTGATTCGTCTGATTTCAACATAGAGATGGAGGTGCGTGGCTGTGCCTGTGTTCCCCTTTCTCGTAGATCTGAAAGCTGGTGTCTTGGAGAAGAAAAGAGAGGGCGTGTGGTCAGAAGTCTGGAGAGCTTTCGGCGCGTGGAAAGCCTCTGGTCTCAATCCCGACAAGTGAACGTTGAGAACCTTTCTCTTAACGGTGGTACCGGAGCTCATAAGGCTGATGTGTGTCAGCCGGATTGACTCAAGCGTGGCGCGTGGCTGTGATTCCTTCAGTCGTAGAGGGTCGTCAATGGCCAACTCGGAGGAGGGAAGAATGGCGCTTCATTGTGGACATAGGGAGCTTCATCAGCGGCATGAAGGTTTTTCTCAAGAGTAGCTGCTTCTCCGGTTCTCGGAGACAGAACATGAGGAGGTTCAAGCTTCATCGATTGGTCAACGAAGGAGTTGTGAACCTCTGTGGCATCGTGTTTCAAAGTGGAACTTCCGCAATGCCGAATCATAATCATAGTTATATTCGGCAGTTTCACTTTGTCTCTTTTGTTGGGAACTGAATAGTCGTTGCTGCCAAAATCTCATCCCGACTTTGCAAGGATACATAGCCTTAGTTTCAGGTCAGTTGAAACTTACACAGGGGAAAATGCACCTCTCGGTGTTATGGTGGTTGATCATGTGCTGCATTCAAATACTAAGTCATCGACTGCTCTGAGCTTATTCAGTTCTCCTCTTGTGTTCTGTTTCGATGGACTTTGAAATAGTTTTGTATTCTTGTTTTTTCTAGTGGTAGAATGTAGTGGTTTAAGGGGCGGTCCATACTGAGTCGTAGTGTGAATTCGCTCCATGTGGTTGCAAGAGTACAATAGAGTTTTGATTGGGTAGCGTAGGATCCATAGACGTGTTCCTAGGTGGTACTAGATCACTCCATTGTCTTGTGGTTAAAACTCGTGTGAGGTGTAATCTCATTGTAAAACTCTTTGGATAATGAAAGTTGAAGTTGAGCCAAAAAAAAAAAAAAAAAAAAACGACAGGCAGAAATAACTATCTAGATCACTCTTGTCTGAATGAGTTCAGCTTCAGAAGACACGACACAGAGCTCAAATGCCCTATGTACAACACTTGAAAGAGTGTAGTAAGCATCAACCAAAGCTTAAAAAATTAGGAGTCTATAGAACAGATCTGGTTCAAGTAATGTCGTGACCTCGACCTTCTTGGCTTCGTTCTATAAACAACACGACTGCTCTGTCCATTACCGATGTGGGAGAAATAAACAACACGCTCTATATACATTGCGGTTTCTAACCTCAGTGCACTGAAAAAGAATAAAAAAGCCTCGAAAGCTAACAAAAAAGGCCGATACAGAGGTACGAGCCTGTAGAACAGATCCTGTTCAAGTAAGGTCGTGACCTCTGTCTCCGACTCCGCTCTTTATAAATCGCTTGACTTCTCTGTTTGTTAACGATATGGGATGCAATAAACAACATCACACGCTGAATACGCCGACGTTTTCTCCGCAGAATGACTTATTTCCAATACGCAGTCGTTTTCTCCCCTCAAAAAAAAAAATACTAATACCAAATACAGTAAGCTGGTGAAGAGACTGAAGAGACTGAAATCTAATCATACTTCTCTGTGTATCTTTTGAGTCGTAATTTCGTTTCATTACAAGTTTCTGGTAGATTTGTTTGTGACGGCACTTCATGATGTTTCTCACGCTCTGTCTCCTCAGCGCCGAAGCTCTTACCCAAGAAGTTCATAGTTTCGTTCGCTCTCAACCGAGTGATTTCACTTCTGCGTAAGTTTGATGCGGAAAGCTCTTGGGCTGTCGGATACTTTCTCAAGATGCAGACCAATACTTTGGTTCTTGTCAAGCCAAGAATATACTGGACCATCTAGAAACCGTTCTTGTGAATGAACCCTTTGTTGTTAATTGAGGTCACTACAGATTTGTTTTTGTATCGTCATTGCCAAGCTAAGAATACTTGTCAACTTTGATCTTTTTACTCTGTTTGTTTTACTGACATGACAGACTCAACAATGAGATAACATATCTTTCTCTTCAGCATTCACGCCAAGATCAAGTACTTTGCACCCAAAACTTGCTATCCGTTGTGTTTTCCCTTGATATCAGTACCAAACAGTCTTACCATATAATGTCTGGCAGACGGTCTTGATAATGATCAAGGATCATGTATATATGAATTAGAGGTTTGAATTTATAAATATTGATAAATTAAACTAATTCTTTATAGTTCACATTAAATCTAATCATACTTTTCAATAGTTCACATTAAATCTAATCATACTTTTCAATTTACGGAGGGATATTCTTTTTCTAAGATTACTTCAGTGAACTATTGCTTTTTATCTTTGATTACTTGATGTTCTGCTCTTTGATTAACTATTTACTAGACCTTGACCCGCCCGACCGGGCGGGTATTATTTTATGTTTTTAGTTTTTTATTTATACTAAATGATATATTTGTAATATTTAGACATAAATTTAGATTGGAAATTAATTTTATAGTTATAATAAAAATTAAGATTAAATGTTTAACAAATATTTTGATATAAATTTTAAATTTTATAATTAAAATAATATAGAGATTGGTCATAATTTTTTTCAATTCCAAAATCTTAACATTCTTTAAAAAAATATAAATGAATAAAATATAATCTTGCGCTGTTGTTGTTTATTTCTATAGCTTGACCCATGGCCGTATAAATATTTGTTTTCACTAAATTTTTTCTTTGTACTACTGATAATATATATATATATATAATATATATGTAAGTTATATGTATTACATTATTGTTAATATAACATTTTAAAACAACAATTTATTTATTACTTAGATATGGAAAAAATGTAAAAGATAATTTATTATTCACCAAATTTTAGAAGTTAGCGTAATTATAGGATAACTTTCTGTGTTTTATAGGTATATTAAATATTTGAGAGTGATTATAGGTTAGAACTTATTGTCAGCAAATATATTCTGTTTAGATATTGAATTTATTTTGGCTAAAGAAAAAAAATTAATAATCATCTATTGGTATTGGTGATTAATCTCTATCATTGATTAAGTCATTAAAAATAAAATAAATAACTTATTTCTATGTAAAGATGTTGTTTCCGATTTTAAAGAAAAATCAGAGTGAAAAAAAACATGTATTTAATAATCTGAAAAGACAAGATTTTTTTAGAAATGTTAATTAATAAGTTCAGTGGCATGGAAGTGTAATTAACATTGAAAACTCAGGGACATTTTCTAAGGGTTTAACTGGTGATCATCAGAGGAATACTAGGAATGAATAGGGAAAAAATGTAGAGGAATAAACTTATAGGAATAGAAAGGAATATTAATCCTCATCAATTATAGCAAAGAACAAATTTGTTCTATATTCCTCTAGAATAAAAGGAATGACAAAGAATGAAAATGAAAAACTATTCCTCATAAATGGTAAAAACAATTAGGAATAGCAAGGAATGCACTATTTTCTTCCATTCTTTGGTCACCAGTAAGACCATAAGGCTCTCACTGGTAACCACAAAAGGAATAAAAGGAATAGAAAAAATGGAATGAAAAGGAATAAAATAAAAGGAAAATCCATTCCTCTTCTAATTTCATAAGGAATAATTGTAGTCTTTTATTCCATAAATCTTAAAAAATGTTAAGGAATCATAGGTAACAAATATTCCTTGTAAATGGTGTAAATTGTAAAGAATGCTAAGGAATTAGTTATTCCCACACATTCTCTTGGTCACCATTTGGAGCTTAAGTTATCTTTTAATAATAGAGATTTTGTTTTTGTTTATTCGATACTATATCGTTTCATCTTATAACTTACAAATTATTATTTGATTCACTTTTTTTTTTGTTTTGATTTATGAACTATGTTTATCTTGCTCTTATTTTCTAAATAACTTTAGATAATCAAATCCGGTCTGTAATATCAGTATCCGATCCAAAGTATAAAGATACTCAAAGAAGCTCTATATTCATATTCATATATCAAAATATTTGAAAGTCCGAAACCGAACATCTATCCCTAGTTTCTTCAGTTAATTTTATGTACCTTTTGTGAATAAAATTAGTCAAAAATAAGTAGAAAAGTCCGGGATTGGGCCAATTGGCTAATAGTACTTATTTATTTGTGATTTTTGTGGAAAAGAAAAGACAGAAGTATATATTTGTATTGTATTTTTATGGAATGTTTTTTTTTTCTTAGAAAAACAAACGAAATACTCTCATTTCTTAAGGGAGAAAGATCGATCATTTGAGAAAATTAAAAACCCTAGACTCGCTGCGACTATTCTCTTCCTCTCTCTATATTTCTCTGATCGATTTTTCATTTTTTTTTACCGTAAGACAAAAATCGAAAGTATGAGGGGATTGGTGAACAAGCTCGTGTCTAGATCTCTCTCCGTCTCCGGCAAATGGCAGCACCAACAGCTTCGCCGTCTCAACATCCACGAGTACCAGGTTCTTCTCTCCTTCCTTTTTTTCTCTCTACCTAGATTCGCTTTCCCAACTGTTTCCGAATGCGAAATTAGGACACGATCTGAACGAACTACAAGCTTGTCTTCATCGAATCTGTAATTCGTTTTTTTTTTTTGAATTTCAATTATCTCTCTGACAGGGAGCAGAGCTGATGGGTAAATACGGAGTAAACGTGCCCAATGGAGTCGCTGTTTCTTCTCTCGATGAAGTTAAAAACGCTATCGAACAAGTTTTCCCTAATGAAACCGAGGTACTGTCTGAGAGCTTCATTGCTAACAAAAAAGTAATCATTCAGTAGTTTGTTTTGCCTTACGGAAGGGTTCATGTTGTTATACAGTTGGTCGTTAAGAGCCAGATCTTGGCTGGTGGAAGAGGTCTCGGGACTTTCAAGAGTGGTCTTCAAGGTGGTGTTCACATTGTCAAACGTGATCAGGTTCAAGATATTACTGGTACTTGTTACACACGCACTTTCTTCATGTCTCATCAGAGTTTCTTAATCCGATTCAGGTTGTTATTGTTATTATTATTATTATATTTTGTAGGAAAGATGCTTGGGCAAGTACTCGTCACCAAACAAACTGGTCCTCAAGGCAAAGTAGTCAGCAAGGTTTGTGTGTTTGAAGATCCATACTGATTTTTAGCGTTTGTAAGTTTTGCTCAGCGGTCTTGTTTTCTATATTTTTTTTTTTGAGCAGGTCTACTTGTGTGAGAAATTGTCACTTGTCAATGAGATGTACTTTTCCATTATTCTCGACCGTAAATCTGCTGGACCGGTATGCTACCTGAATTATAATTTCTATTATTGTCTATACTTACGTGGCATGGACCGTAAAATCTTGCTCACACTCGTCAGCATTCCTTTCCTGCCTGTTTCAGTTGATAATTGCCTGTAAGAAGGGTGGTACCAGCATTGAAGATCTTGCTGAGAAGTTCCCTGACATGATTATTAAGGTTGCGACTCTTTTCATTCATATTTAATCATTAGATAACATTCTTCTGTGATCGTCTGTTTTGATTCTCATTTCATGGTTCTCTGTAGGTACCGATCGATGTATTTGCAGGAATTACAGATGAAGATGCTGCCAAGGTTGTGGATGGTCTGGCTCCAAAAGCTGCTGACAGAAAAGATTCGATTGAACAAGTGAAGAAGCTTTACGAACTCTTCCGCAAGAGTGACTGCACAATGTTGGAAGTGAGTACTCTCTCTCCCTCTCTACCTGTGTCTTGTTCATTATACACAAGTTCAATATCTTTTGTTGAAAACCCTTACTTTTTCTCTGTTAGATCAACCCTCTCGCTGAGACATCCACGAACCAATTGGTAGCTGCTGATGCTAAGTTGAACTTTGATGATAATGCTGCTTTCCGTCAGAAAGAGATTTTTGCCCTTCGTGATCCAACACAGGAGGATCCGCGAGAGGTATGGTCCATTGCATTGCGTCGTATGTTCTTCACCAAGAAATCTATGTTATATCAAAGCTTATGGATGTTGAACTCTAGAAAATGATATTTTTAATGCTGGATAGAGTAACTAGTTAATACTCTGATGTACACAAGATAATATATATACCAGTTAAGGTTAAAAAAAGCAGAAAGGTTACCATTAAAATTTCTGATACACTTTTAATTTTTATTATCAAGGTTGATGAAGGAAAGTGTGTGTTGTTGCATCTTGTAGGTGGCTGCTGCAAAAGTGGACCTGAACTATATCGGTTTAGATGGAGAGATTGGCTGCATGGTGAATGGTGCTGGATTGGCCATGGCAACCATGGACATCATTAAACTCCACGGTGGGACTCCCGCAAATTTCCTTGACGTTGGTGGAAACGCTTCTGAACACCAGGTAAGGAAGATACATTCTTCATAGTTTTCTCGTTTATCAAGCTTGTAGGTTTAAACCAGTTTAACCAAAAGGCTGTGATAATAACAGGTGGTGGAGGCGTTTAAGATACTGACATCGGACGATAAAGTGAAAGCAATATTGGTGAACATATTCGGTGGGATAATGAAATGTGATGTGATTGCTAGTGGAATTGTGAATGCTGCTAAAGAGGTGAGAAAAACGAACCATACATATTTCATCATATTATAACACCTAAATAGTTAATTGATTGAGTTTTGTGTGAAACCAAACCCCACATGATAGGTGTCACTGAAAGTACCAGTGGTGGTTCGTCTGGAAGGAACAAATGTTGAACAAGGAAAGAGAATCCTCAAGGAAAGTGGGATGAAACTCATAACAGCTGATGATTTGGATGACGCAGCAGAGAAAGCTGTAAAGGCATTAGCTAATTAGGCTAAAAGGGGTTGTTTTTATACAAAAAAAAGCTATTTGTTGAGAGATTTTTTTTCTATGGTTTCTAGGCCATTTCTATGTGGTTGAGGCAATTGCATATTTGTTGCCGATATAATTTGCTGAAACAGATCAATAATGTTATTGATGAAAATTTAATTTTTCATCAAAAAATTGTTCTTAAATGCACCGCTTCTGAAGCCAATAAACTTCAACAAGTCTTTGTCAAACTCTGTTTACCTTGATATGTTAGAGAAAATTGCGATTTTGGTTAATGGATGACTAGAATTAGCATCGATTTGTTGTAACCTCTTCTTTCTCCGGTTGAAATAGTAAAATATACATTTCTTCAGTTGAGTTGTTGACCAGAAATAAATTACTCTCTATTTCAAAAAATGTATGTTTTCGAGTTCTTACTATATTAAAAAAAATTATAAAATTTTGATTACTAACACATTATTTTTGTAACTAGTTATTTCCTATTTTTTAACCAATGAAATTTTATTAGTCACAGTTATATGTTTTGAAAATTATTATTTTTCTCTAAAACACTGAATTTTTTTTTTTGGAATAGAGTAACCTCGAGGTGCTAAAGTGCAGCGATAGGATTAGGAAATTGGATAAGACACAATAATAAAATACAAACAATTTCTGTTATTCCTTTTTATCCCTTTTTTTTTGTTAGCGAAAAATATCTTTTTTTTTGTTATATAAATCTATCAGCAGCACACAAAGCAAAGCATTTTTCTTCTTGTGATTCTATGAGTTGTGCCTCCTTCATCTGATAATCGCAGATCTCGGGTATTAATCTCGTCTCCTTCCTCCTATCGATTTTGATCATCACTCGAATCGCAAGATCAATTTTTTGTTTGTTTGTTTGTTAATATTAATATCTATTTTTCTGGGCCATAATTTTCTTTTTCATTTAAATGCTATCCGATTAACACATCCCTTATAAAGTCCGCAGCCCTAGCCTTGTCGCTCTGGTTTTCTCTTACTGTGTGTTTTGATTGATTCTCTGTAGTGGAGAGTGTTTTCTAGGGTTTTAATAGCTTGATATTTGGGTGTTATGGCTCGATTGATACTTCCTTGTCGAAGCTCGTCGTCTTTGGCCACTAGGTTCAACCTTCTGGGTTTGCTCTCTCGTGCTCCTCCTGTGATTACTCTCTTAACTCTCTCTCTGTCTCTCTTGTTTTGATTTTTTTGTTGTTCCTTCGGTTAAAGGTCCAAATCGATTAATGTTTGTTAAAGTTTTACAATTGCGTTTTGGATTAATGTTTTTTTGTTCCTTTGGTTAAAGATTCTAAATCGAAATGATTGAGTTTGTATATGGCCACTAGCTTTGACTTTTTTGATCACTCGTATAATATGCATATGTTGTTTAGGGTTTAGCTTTGCTTTTGTATTCATTTCCCTTAATTTCGCTTTTGTAGTTTAATTTATCTTTCAGTTGTCTCTTGTTTGTAGGCTCCCTTAAGAAGCGGTTCACTTCCGTTACGTAATTCAGCAAAGAGACTTACTCAATACAGACCCTTTCTTACTTCCCAGGTTTCGTGTTTCTTTTGTTTTGTCAATCAACTGCTACTTAGAGTCGAGAGTGATCTTCAGTTTTGTTTCTTTGTTGCAGGTTACTTGTTTGAGCAAGAATCAGTCTCTATCATATTCTCTCGATGTAACTCTCTCTATCCTCTTCCTCTATGATAAATATAACCCCAATGCTGGATTATTATGTAGCAAAATTAAAGTATCTTTTTTTTTTGTATATGTCAGAGATATAAGCGAGACAGCAGGAGGAGGTTGATTTGTTCTGTTGCCACCGAATCAGTTGAAGAATCCAAAATGGATGCACCTAAGGAAATCTTTCTCAAGGACTACACCAAGCCTGATTACTACTTTGAAACTGTATGCTACCCTTCTTTAAAATTCAATTTGAGCGTATGTGTAGAATCACTATTGTTTTAGTCTGAACCTTTTTTTGTTTGTTTAGGTGGACCTAAGCTTCTCTCTAGGTGAAGAGAAGACAATTGTTAGCTCTAAGATCAAAGTTTCCCCTCGAGTTAAAGGTACATCGTCTGGTACATTACTGATTTTTGACATTAACAGTTTCTTTGAGCTGAACATTTTTTTTCACATCACATTCTGAACAAGTATTCTGTTGCCCAGGATCTTCTGCTCCCTTGGTCTTGAATGGGCATGACTTGAAGCTACTCTCTGTCAAGGTTGAGGGGAAGCTTCTAAAGGTATCAATTTAAGCATACATACTCTGTTATTCTATATATTACTAATTTTTACTTTTATTTTAGTAAAATCAACTCCGTAGGGTAGAAAATATGTAAATCAGTTTCGTTTGTTTACTTGGTCTCTCTCTCACTTTGATTAGGAAGGGGATTACCAGTTGGACTCTCGTCATCTCACTCTGCCTTCACTACCGGCTGAGGAGTCCTTTGTTCTGGAAATTGATACTGAGATATACCCCCACAAGAATACTTCACTTGATGTACACTTTTCTTCATCTGTTCCTTTACTTTTTTTCTGTTATCTTTAATGATTTACCAGAACAATTTTAACCTTTTTAAGTTTATTCTGTTAGGGGCTCTACAAGTCATCTGGGAATTTTTGCACACAATGTGAAGCAGAGGGTTTCCGGAAAATCACATTTTACCAGGTTGGTTGCCACTTCTATATAAAATGACTCTTGTTGAGATTTGAGAAAGTACAATTGATGTTCTTACATAATGTTTTTTAATATGCAATGATTAGGACCGTCCTGATATTATGGCGAAGTACACATGCCGTGTTGAAGCTGACAAGTCACTTTATCCTGTACTGTTGTCTAACGGAAACCTCATTTCTCAAGGAGATGTAGAGGTTAGCAAAATAGTTGGGACTAAATGTACTCTCAGCTTTGTCTTTACTGAACGCTTATCCTCTTCGTTGATTGTAGGGAGGTCGGCACTTTGCCTTATGGGAGGATCCGTTCAAGAAGCCATGCTATCTATTTGCTCTGGTGGCTGGACAGCTAGCGAGCAGAGATGATACATTTACCACACGCTCTGGTAGGGAGGTATCTCTGAAAATCTGGACTCCTGCAGAAGATTTACCAAAGACTGCTCATGCCATGTATTCTCTGAAGGCGGCCATGAAGTGGGATGAAGATGTAAGTATTTCAGAAGTTTTTTAATATTACATTTGCATGTATGTGATAGGGTATTGAATCTGAAGTTTGTGTGTTAACCTTTTCCTCTAGGTGTTTGGCCTTGAGTATGACCTGGATCTCTTCAACATTGTCGCCGTTCCAGATTTTAACATGTATGAACAAATAGTGGATTCTATCCAAAATAAAGAGCTCATGCTTCCCTGTCTTTTTACTTTTCTTATTGTCGAGATTAATCAAACTAATTGATTTCTCTTCCATTTTCAGGGGAGCCATGGAAAACAAGAGTTTGAACGTAATTCTACTTTGCTTTTATAATAGTAACGTACTTGTGCTGATATTCTATCTTGCTGGAAATACATGAGCTTCTCTACCTTGCAGATTTTTAATTCCAAGCTTGTCCTGGCATCTCCGGAAACTGCAACAGATGCGGATTATGCTGCAATTTTGGGAGTTATTGGTCATGAAGTATGTAATCGTACATTATGCTATCTATTGAAATCTTATATTTCGTATGATATTTTCTATTGAACGTATGTATCTTTAATTTTTGCTGTGTAGTACTTCCACAATTGGACAGGCAACAGGTCAGCCTCATTTATCTTACCTTATTACAGTTTACAAATGATTTGATTCTTGTTGGTTGAATCTTCCAATTTTGCTTATATGCTTGTCTTTATGATTAAAACTCCATTTTTGATGATAGGGTGACATGCCGTGACTGGTTCCAACTCAGTCTAAAGGAAGGTCTTACTGTCTTCCGTGATCAGGTACATAAATTATCCTTCATAATTTGAAAAAGAGTGCTGTAAAATTTTCTCTATCTAATGAGTATTCTTCTCCAATCCGTTACAGGAGTTTTCATCTGATATGGGAAGCCGTACTGTAAAGCGCATTGCTGATGTTTCAAAGCTCAGGATCTATCAATTCCCGCAGGTATGTAGTCTTGTACTCCTTTAGCTCACTACATGGGTTTATCTCGTTTTTTCTAAGCCAATCCTCTGTTGTTTAATTATCCAGGATGCTGGTCCTATGGCACATCCTGTTCGCCCACATTCATACATCAAGGTCAGAGTCTTGTTACATATCTTTTCCTGAAACTATGTTGTGCGTGTTACGTTCGTGTTGATAAACATTGCTCTTTTTAACTTTCTGTGCAGATGGATAACTTCTACACAGGCAAGTTTCTGTTTGCTATGAAGTCTGGGATTCTGTTATGCTTTCATCTGGTTACTATTAGTATTGTGTTCCAATCTAACGTGCTTGTATTTTTTGCAACTGCTCCAATCTTGGATTACGTGCCCGGCAATCACCCTCTATCAGTGACGGTAGGGACTATAAGATTATTTTTCCACATGTAGTTTCATTTCCTATCAATCCCTTATGTATTGATTCTAACAGAATGATTTGGTTTTTGTTGTTGTTTCAGGTTTATGAAAAGGTTTGTCTCTTCGATAATAATGTTGCTATTATATGCAGTATGCAAGAACCCTTAGCTGACTATATAATGTTTTCTTAGGGAGCTGAGGTTGTGAGGATGTACAAAACTCTACTAGGAACTGAGGGTTTCCGAAAGGTTGCTTTCCAGAACTCTTTTTTTTTTGTGTGTATCTAGGTCTTATTTCGTGTTCCTGACGCTCACTTCTCTGTGTGCATATGTTACAGGGAATTGATCTTTATTTTCAAAGACATGATGAGCAAGCTGTGACCTGTGAAGACTTCTATGCTGCTATGCGTGATGCAAACAATGCAGATTTTGCTAATTTCTTGCAATGGTAAGTCATATTTCAACCGTGGAATGTCTTGTGAAGATTATTGTTTTCATTGTAATAAGGATATACAATATTGATATTTTAGGTACTCTCAAGCTGGGACGCCAGTCGTCAAAGTGGCATCCTCTTACAATGCCGAAGCTCGTACCTTCTCTTTGAAATTCAGGTTCTGTTCTTAACATGTCTAGTCTATTTTGCCAAATAACTTTCTACACCAAACGTGATGCCCTACCTTTCCTACCTTTAACCTTTATTGAATATGCTGTTGACACATTTGCTTGCTTTGTAATTGATAACTTCTCCAGTCAGGAGATACCCCCAACTCCGGGCCAGCCAACAAAAGAATCAACATTTATTCCAGTGGTTGTTGGTCTTTTGGACTCAAGTGGAAAAGACATTACACTTTCCTCTGTTTACCATGATGGCACACTGCAGACCATTTCAAGCAGCAGCACAATCCTTCGAGTAACTAAGGTCAGTCCAGAATTCCTTAAAGCAATACGTTATGTGACCTTTTTTAATGTGTGTAGTCTACTTTACATCGCCCTCCACTCTATTCCAGATCCAGTGTTTTCAATTTCTTTCCGGACCTTATGTTTTGTTTACGTACAGAAAGAAGAAGAGTTTGTGTTCTCTGATATATCAGAAAAACCTGTGCCGTCTCTGTTTAGAGGATTCAGTGCCCCAGTTCGTGTCGAGACTGATCTCTCTGATGATGATCTGTTCTTCCTCCTAGCCCACGATTCAGATGAATTCAATCGGTATGTGCCTTTTTCACAACATATTAGTTCTTTTTTCATCTACGCGTAGTTCGTTCATTCATTTATTCTGTATTTTTAGGTGGGAGGCAGGTCAAGTTCTGGCAAGGAAGCTCATGCTGAACTTAGTTTCTGATTTCCAACAAAACAAACCATTGGTTCTAAACCCAAAATTCATTCAGGGTCTCGGCAGCGTGCTTTCTGACTCGAGCTTGGACAAGGTATGGCTCTACATTCCCTTATGGACCACGTAGTCAAACAAGGAAGCAGTAGCATAGGATACAACTTTTTTAATCTTTTTTTTCTTAATCTATTGGTGTAGGAATTTATCGCCAAGGCAATAACATTGCCTGGGGAGGGAGAGATTATGGACATGATGGCCGTGGCGGATCCTGATGCTGTTCATGCTGTTAGAAATTTTGTTAGAAAGCAGCTTGCATCTGAACTTAAAACTGAGCTTCTAAAGATAGTATGTCTTCTTCTTTCTAAGTAAATCTTTTGAGACCCAAGTCGGTGTCGGCTGAAGTTAGGAAGTTCCTGTTTTTTTTTCGTTTGAACTCGCTGTTTATTCACTGAAACTTTTCAAACTGTTGTTATATTTTTGTGCAGGTTGAGAACAATAGGAGCACTGAGGCTTATGTCTTTGACCACCCAAACATGGCTAGGCGTGCTTTGAAGAACACGGCTCTAGGTTTTCATTTGCGAGTCATTCTTAAGTTGAACGAGTCTCTCTTTGCGCGAGTCACTAACTTCTTTGTGTGTTTGCTTTGTTGAAATAATGCCAGCTTATCTTGCATCTCTTGAGGATCCAGCATACGTGGAACTTGCATTAGGTGAATACAAGTCGGCCACCAATTTGACAGACCAAATTGCTGCTTTGGCAGCTCTTGCACAAAAGCCGGGTAAAACCCGTGACGAGGTTCTTGCTGACTTCTATAACAAGTGGCAGGGCGATTACTTGGTATGGATCTTTAGTGTCACACGTTACTTCCCTCTGCCTCCATGTTTAAAATATGCCATACTGAGATTTATCTGGCTTCTGATCTCAGGTCGTTAATAAATGGTTCCTCCTTCAAGCATCATCCGACATTCCCGGGAATGTGGAGAATGTCAAGAAGCTTTTGGATCACCCAGCTTTTGATCTGCGCAATCCAAACAAGGCAAGTGAATTCTCAAAACTCTTATTCATTCCGCAACTTTCTTTCTCAGTTGTATGCTAAACGATGGAACAATGCGACGACCATTCAGGTTTACTCGCTCATTGGAGGGTTCTGCGGTTCGCCAGTGAATTTCCATGCAAAAGATGGATCAGGTTACAAGTTCTTGGGTGACATTGTTGTCCAGTTAGACAAAATCAACCCCCAGGTTGCTTCTCGTATGGTATCTGCCTTTTCGAGGTGGAAGCGCTACGATGAAACCCGACAAGCTCTGGCCAAGGTAAACTGAGTCTTGACTTTTTTTTTTCTTTTTCTCTCTAAGACACACGCACAACAAAATCATTAGCCATTTTGTTGGTTTTACAATCCTATGAGATGATGTCTGGATGAATGAAGCTGATGTGTTTGTGTGTTTTGGTGGTTTGCCAGGCACAGTTGGAGATGATAATGTCAGCTAATGGGTTATCTGAAAATGTATTTGAGATTGCCTCTAAGAGCTTGGCTGCTTGAGAGACCACACCAAGAATCAAATCCTTTTTAAAGACATTTCTACTCGTAGCTCCGAATTATCATGTTATGAGCTTTTTACATTCAACGCATGCACTTTATAATAAACTTATCCTGAACGTCACATGTTTTTCTTTTTATGTTATGAACTTTGTCTCCAACCGAAATGATGTTTTTCTTTTATATCAAGTTGAAAGAGTGAACATTCACCCATAGTTATTTTACTATTTGCACCTAAAGAGTTTCCATGAGAAAGTCCATGCAAAGTAGACACAGAATGTGTTATTTTTCAAGTTGGATAATTTGATTGATCCTTTCATTATCAACTTACGATCTAACACACTTTTCCAGATTCCATATCACCAAGGGGAATTAGATTTTCAATCAATAAGAAACTCGAGACAACAAGAGCATTCTCCCAACAATGGCAAAGTCGCCATCTATCTAGCCTCCAACTGTATCCATGATGAACAAAATTTTAAACGGGTGAAATTACTACTGGTGACCACTATCGAATGGGTAGATAGATAGAAAGTCCAACACAAACAATATCATATACTAAAGTTTTAGTGCTTCTTTAGGAATCTATACAGAATTAGACTTGAAATCAAACTCAAAAGGAACGTAAAAACTAAAGAAAGAAACATTGTATAACCCTTAAAGATCTTTACTCTGGGTTCATAAATCTCATTGCTCTTATCATCATCAGAGAGAATATCATCCCCGTCTTCAGACACTTGTTCTGAACAAGATTCATTGCTTCTTCGGTTGGTCTCATCTGTCAAGACCTGTACACCACATTCAGTAACGTCGACTTCGTGGGATGAAGTGCTGAATTTGAACACCATCTCCTCGTGATGTTCAACAAACTCAATGTGAAATATAAAAAGATGCTCCCCTTGGATTTTAGCGAGATCTAACGAAAGCATGTCATCATCACTGGGACAACCTTTTGCACGTATGCGAAACAGTAATTTGAAATAAGCTTCTTCCATATCCGGTGCAGGAGAAAGCACCAGGCAAATCCTAAACTTGCAGATAGCCGGACGGATGATGGTCAAGGAACTTCCAAATGATCGATGATCATCGAACTCTGCAGCAGGCATCTCTTTTCCTGGGAAGTAAGCTCTCAATGATTGCTGTGTGATTACTCTCTTTGCTTCTTGGCACAACATGAAGCAGTTGGGGAAGTAGAGATAATCAGTTGTTGGAGTGTCGCAAGGAAAACAGACCGTCTCTAGTGACTCACAGTTGTCTACTATTAGTTTTCTAAGCGAGGGAGGGAGCTCTGGCAGTGATCCAAGTTTCGTGCAGCCAGCTATGTAAAGAAACCTTAGCCCATTAAAATCTTTGATCCAATCTGGAATCCTCTCAATCGTAGCAGCAGCGAGGGAGAATTCTTGCGACGTGGTTTCCAAAAGTGGCACTGTGAGGACACTGCCATATATGTTGAGACTATGAAGGTGAGACCAAAGCCTGACTGATTCAGGAAACTCTTGTAGCATTGTTTCCCCGACTACAAGTGATTTGATGTTGGTTGGAAGATCAGGAATTTTGCTTAGTTGCCAGCATCCTACCATCCTGAGTGATTCAAGAGATGCCAAGTTGAGTAGAGTCGGAAAAACCTGTACACTTACACATAAATTCATCTCCAGCTCCTCCAGTTTATGAAGGTCTCCAATAGAGGAAGGAATCTCTACCAAACTCCAGCAACCTGTTAGATTTAATCTCTTGAGACTTGTAGCATTTGAAAGATCAGGGACTTCCTTCAAACTCAGTGACCCGGACAAGTCCATCTTCTTGAGATTTGTAAGAGGCTGAATGTAAAACAATCAATATACAATGATAAAATTTCTAAATTTAAAAACCAGACGGTGTTCAAACGTAATAACAAACCTGCACTCCTTGCCAAAGCTTAGATAAAATATAAAACTTGTAAATTTTATCAAATATATAATGATAACTAGACTTTGTTTACGCACCCGCGCGGATGTTGTTTTTCAAAGAAAAATTACTATTTGTTTTCTATGTCACTATTTTGTATTATGTCATTGTATAATAGTTTTTATACGTATTATTATATAAACTATCACATATATTATATTTTTAAAAGAAATAGAAATACCATAATTTAAGTTGGTGTTTGAAATTAGAGTTTTATTGTATTTATATATATATATATATATATAGAAAATATTTTTTTTTATAGTGGTTATTGAAAAATATTTTAGTAAAAATCAATTTTTGAGCATATGTATATTTTTGAATCAATTTTTGATATAAATCAATTTTATAAATTATTATTTTTATTTGAAATATGTATATAAATAAATTTTATTTGATGATTATTTTAGAAAAAATATTTTTTAAATGTGAATTATATTTTCAAACTTAATGTGAATTATAAAAACCATAATTTAACTTGGTATTTAAAATTTGGCTTTGTATTGTACATTTTATATACATTCCAAATATTTTATAAGGTTAGTGGAAAATATTTTAGTAAAAATCAAATTTTAAATATATGTAAATTTTTGAATCAATTTTCGATATAAATCATTTTTAAGTTATTTTTATTTTAAATATGTATATAAAGTTTAAATCTTGTTTTATGATTATATAATAGACTTCTAATTTTTCTTAATTAACAGTAAATTATTATTTTTTTTTAATATATTGCTATCCATTTTTTCAAACAACATGATACTCATTTTTTATATTATTGTTTATGTTTTTAAAAAAATATCAAAAGTACTTTTTTTCCTCAAAATTACTTCACATTTAGTTATATAGATTTCTAAACTTTAAACCAGTGTGTTCAAATATAAGTAACAAACCTGGACTCCTTGCCAAAGCTGCTCGAGCATGCTGTTAACAAAACAGAGTTCCACAAGATGTTCGGGCCTAAGAGTATGAGGAAGACACTTTCCTGGATATACCTCCCAGTGTAATAACCTTAGAAGAGGTGGAAAACTCATGTCCTCAGGTAAATGCACTCTAACATTAGGATCACGTCTTGTCTCGTAGATGCTGAGAAACCGAAGATCACGCATTCGTCTAAACCCTTGCGCGCTTATATACACTCCGTTTGGGATTGTGGATGTATCAAAGGATATACCCATCACACTTGTACCATCCTAAAATCATTATATTTCCAAATAAAATAAAATATTAGCATAATCATATAAAAAGAAGAAAGGAGAAAAAAAACAACTTACAGAATCATTTTCGAGGACATCACAAATCTGGTGAGAATCTATTAGGATTTGGCGTTTCCTAGGATCTTGCAAATGAACCGCTTCTCTACCCACTTGTTGTAATAACTTGTGCATTACTATGGTTCCTTCTGCGGATATCTGTATGAGAGATTTATACACGAGATTTTTCAAGCCGAGTCTAACATCCAAGTTACTATCAACGAGCATTGCTTTCACGTGATCATCGTCTTTGTAGTTGAAGAAGCATGCAATGAGGAGAAACAGGAACTGGTCATCCTTATGCAAACTGTTATATCCGACTCTAAGTACTGCATCAATCTTTTGATCAAAGCTATTCTCTAGTCTCTGCAGTATACCTTCCCAGTCGTCTACTTTCTTTCTGCGTAAAGACGAGCCCATGACACGGAGACCCAAAGGAAGGTTGCTGCAAAGCTTTATTACTCTGTCAACAAGTTTTTCAAAACCATGGGGTGCAGAGAGCTGTCTAAAAGCAAATCTACAAAAGATCTGACGAGCATCTACTTGAGTTGGGAAATCCACACGGTATGTATTGCTGATACCATGTTGCTCCAAAATCTCTTGATCTTCCGTGGTTACGATAATCCTGCTTCCATCACCAAACCAGTTAGTATCGTCAGCCAAAGCCTCAAGCTGCTGCAGATCGTCCACATCATCAAGAACGATAAGAACTTTTAGGTCGCATAACCTTTCCTTTATGGCACCTAAATGAAATAGTTTTACACCATTTTGGTTAAAAATCTTGGAAAGAAGTAGCTCTTGTAAACGCAACTTCAATCCATACTCGTCAGTACCACTGTTACAGCTTCCTCTAAGGTTCTCCATAAAACAGGTATGCTGGAAAGTGCTGGAGAGTCGGCTATGTAAAGCCCTAGCAATGGTAGTCTTGCCAATGCCTGCAGGGCCACAGATTCCAACAAACATAGCTCCATCCTCATCATCTAAATGTAACAAAGAGTTCATCTCATCCAAGTGTGCTTCAATACCAACCATGTCTTCAAAGTCCCTAGAGATGGTAGCATTAAGTTTGTTTGAGACATCTCTAGCAATCTTTTCAATCATCTCCGATTCCTTGTCCCTAAAACAAGAGATTAAGTTCATATATGAGAATCAAGAAAGATACAAAGAGTGAAGAAAAAGCAAACAAACCAGTTGAGAAAGTGTTCCCCGGCAATGTTTCCCACATCGGTCAAAGCTTGGCTCCATCTTCGCCTCTCTTCCTCTGTTTTGCGACGGCATGTTTCCTTGAAGACTTTCCCGAAATCTCCGGTTTGTTTCCGAACATCAGAAGGATCTACTCCATAGAAGATGGTCATCACTATCTGCCCCATCTCTTCCTTGCATTTCAGAATTCCCAAAAGCTCATCCAAACACCACCTGGAAGAAGCATAGTTCTAAACACAACGATAGAGATCCTTGATTCTCTGATCGCTTGTGCGAGAGAAGGAGCAATGGTGTGGCCTCTCTCGATCGCTTGATCGTCGAACATCGAAATCCCGTTGTTGGTGAACTGCTTGCGTAGATGAGTGAGGAAGGTTTTGCGGACGTCAGGTCCGTGGAAGCTTGCGAAGACGCGGTATCTCCATGTGCGAGACGAGGAAGAGGAAGAAGATTTAGAAGCCATGAGAATTAGAGTTAGCGATGAAAGTCTCTACGATGTCAAAGAAAAAAAAAAGTCTCTACGGATGAGCCATATGTGAAGAAGAAGACGTCACGTGGGTTGACTTTTAAGATGTTCGTCGCTTAGCTGTTTCAAAAACCATTCCCAAGTCAAGCAAAGAACAAAAAAAAACACAGCTATTGTTCTGTTCTAAATGGAGTCCCACAACATATACGAGGAAGAAGACACTTTCCTGGGTATACTTCCTAATAAGTAATAACCGTAGTCAATGTGTAAAAGCTATACAAAAGAGCACTTGAAAACTTCAACATCTTGTCAACAACGTGAACAAAATTAAAAAACGACTAGATAGCTGAAGTCCATACACAACTAATGAACATTGTCTTGACGGGTAAAAATGTAAAATACAAAGATGACTAGGACATGATCACATACCCCAGTCTTAAAAGGAAGTTATACAAAGGAACCACCTGAAATTGAACTCACAAGGAAAAGAATGATGTGAAATAATCACTTATCAAGTCTTTATGTTCCTTTAGTAAGCTGTAAAAAAGAACACTCGGAATCAAACTTAAAAGGAAAATAAAAAGTGAAGAGAGAAGCTTAGCAAAATACTTAATGGTATCTACTCTTGGTGCATCATAGTCAAGGCTGCTGTAGAGACTTTCATCGTCGTCTTGTTCTGACTTAGAATCACAGCTTCTTCTGTCCCTCAAGATTTGGACACCACATTTAATAATTTCAGTGTTCTGAGATGTGGTGCTAAATTTGAACAATATCTCACTGTATTGTCCAAGCTGTCGGTCTTCCTTGAGCATTGTGGAGGGAAATATAAACAGATGTTCTGATTGGATTCTAATCCTAAGATTATATATGCTCTTAATGGGGCTCTTCATGGGGCAACCATTTATGAGTATGTGACACAGTAATTCTATATCTTCATCTTCCACCATCACCTGTTTAGGGGAAACCACGGCACAAAGCTTAAATCGGTATGCATTTGAGCATATGGCCAAGAAATTTCCTATAACCCGGTGATGGAACTCCGCAGGTATATTTCTTCCAGGTAGGCATACCCATGATGATTGCAGCTGGGTAATTACTCTCCTTGCTTCTCGATCCAATCTGAAGCATTCGGGAAAAGAGAGAGCTTCAATCTCAGAACCTAAAGGGAAAGGTGCTAGTGTCTCCAGTGAATCACATTCGTATACTATTAGTAATGTGAGCGACCTAGGGAGCTCTGGCAGTGATACAAGTTTTGGACAGCAAAATATAGTTAGTTCTTCTAACCGTTGGAGATCTTTGATGCAGTCTGGAATTCTCTCAACAGCTATGTCACTTCGCACTTGCTCCAAATTTTCCCCACAGCCATATATATCGAGTCTCTGAAGGTGAGACCAGAGCCTAATTGGTTCAGTAAACTCTTCTAACAGTGTGTCTGGGATTGAGAGTTCTGTGATGGTCGTAGAAATATCTGGAAGACTCCTCAGTTGGTAGCATCCCACCATCATGAATGATTCAAGAGATGCCAAGTTGAAAAGATTCGGAACAACCTGTAGATTATAACAGAAAGCCACTTCCAAACTCTCTAGTTTATGAAGGTTTCCAACAGAGGAATGAATCTCTACCAAACTCCTGCACCGATCCAACCTCAATTTCTCTAGGTTTGTAGCTTTTGCAAGATCCGGAAGTTCCTTAAGATACAGGCACGAACCCAAAAACATCTTCTTGAGATTTGTGAGGGGCTGAATGTAAAACAGCACAATACCATATTAATGTTATGAAATGATGGGAATCATACATATGTTTGAAACTCTTAACAAAATTGACGATGCTACTGTAACTTCCACATATTTGGTTTTTAAGGTTCATTGTTTTCTATATTCCATTTAGATTTATATAAAATTTCACAAACCAGTAAAAACCATTAAACACTATCCAAAGTACACACAAACAGAAAATAAAATAAAATAACCAACCTGGGTTCCCTCCCATAATTGCTCGAGCTCGGTATCTCTTAAATAGAGTTCCACAAGATGTTCAGTACAAAATGTACGAGGAAGAAACTTTCTCGGGTATACCTCCCAGTGTAATAACCTCAGACGAGGTGGAAACTCCATGTCCTCGGGTAAATGCACTCTAACATTTGTATCACATCTTGTTTTGTAGACCTTGAGAAATCGAAGATTACGCATACTTGTAAAAGCTCTTGCGCTAATATCCATGTCGTGTAAGATTGTAGACATATCAAAAGATACCCCCATCAAATTTCTACTACCCTAAAAAAAAAATTCAAAATAAAGGAAATTATGTTAGAACAAAAGGTGGTAACATCTATAGGCCTTTGCTAAATGAACCGGTGTAACAGATAGAAGAAAATGAACGTACAGAATCATTTTCAAGGACATCGCGAATCTCATCGGTATCAGTTAGGACTTGGCGTTTCCAAGGCTCAAGAACATCGCAGATCTCTTGAGGATCAATTAAGATCCGACGTTTCCAAGGCTCTTGTCTTTGAACTGCTTGTCTGCCCACTTGTTGTAGTAACTTGTGCATCACTATTTTTCCTTGGCTAGATATTTTTGTGAGAGACTTATAAGCGAGAGTTTTCAAGCCGAGTCTGACATCCAAGTTAGTGTCAGCGAGCATTGTTTTCACGTGACCATCGTCTTGGTAGTTGAAGAAGATGGCAATGAGGAGAAACAGAGTTTGTTCGTTCTCATGTAAACTGTCGTATCCAACTCTAAGTACTGCATCGATCTTTGGTATATTGCTATTTTCTAGCCTTTGCAATATACTTTCCCAGTCGTCTTCTTTCTTTCCGCGTAAAATTGAACACGGAGACCAAAAGGAAGTTTGCCACAAAGCTCTGTTGTTCTTTCGACAAGAGTTTCAAAACCATATGGTGTTAAGCTCCGTCTGAAAGCATATCTACAAAAAATCTTACGAGCCTCGTCGTCAGTCGGAAGATCCACATAGTATGTATTGTTGATACCATGTTGCTCCAAAAGCTCTTGATCTTCCGTGGTCACCACAATCCTGCTTCCATCACCAAACCAGTTAGTTTCATCAGCCAGAGCCTCAAGCTGCTGCAGATCGTCCACATCATCAAGAATGATAAGAACTTTTTGGTCACACATTCTTTGCGGTATCGCACCTAAATGGTATATCCTCATATCATTCTGGTTAAAAATCTTTGAAAGAAGTAGCTCTTGTAAACGCAGTTTCAATCCATACTCGTCGAGACCACTATTACAGCTTCCTCGAAGATTCTCCATAAAACAAGTAAGATGAAAACTGCTAGAGAGTCGACTATGTAGAGCCCTAGCAATGGTAGTCTTACCAATGCCAGCAGGGCCACAGATTCCAGCAAACATAGCTCCATCCTCATCATCTAAATGTAACAAAGACTGCATCTTATCCAAGTGTGCTTCAATACCAACCATGTCTTCAAAATCCCTAGAGATTGTAGCATTAAGCTTGTTTGAGACATCTCTCGCAATCTTTTCAATCATCTCCGATTCCTTGTCCCTAAAACAAGAGATTACGTTCATATGTGAGAATCAAGAAAGGTACAAGAGTGAAGAAAAAGCAAACAAACCAGTTGAGAAAGTGTTCCCCAGCTATGTTTCCCACATCGGTCAAAGCTTGGCTCCATCTTCGCCTCTCTTCCTCTGTTTTACGACGGCATGTGTCCTTGAAGACTTTCCCGAAATCTCCGGTTTGTTTCCGAACATCGGAAGGATCTACTCCGTAGAAGATGGTCATCACTATCTGCCCGATCTCTTCCTTGCATTTCAGAATCCCCAAAAGCTCATCCAAACACCACCTGGAAGAAGCATAGTGCTTCGTTAACACCACGATAGAGATCCTCGATTCTCTGATCGCTTGTGTGAGAGCAGGGGCGATGGTGTGGCCTCTCTCGATCCCTTGATCGTCGAACATCGATATCCCGTTGCAGTTAAACTGCTTGCGTAGGTGAGTGAGGAAGGTTTTGCGGACGTCAGGTCCGTGGAAGCTCGTGAAGACGCGGTATCTCCATGTGCGAGGCGAGGAAGAAGAGGAAGAAGAAGCCATGAGAGCAGAGTATCGATGAAAGTCTCTCCCGATGAGCCAGATGTGAAGATGGTAAAGTCCTTTCACTCAGTGTGTTGACTTGAGCTGAATTTTCTTCGCTTATTAGTTGTTTTCAAATGAGAATGGCTAGTCCGGTTACCGGTTAGATGTTAAGTTTTAAACCGGCATTCAACCGGTTATGGTCTTCTTGTTTTTTTTTTTTTTTCGTCAACGTCTTCTTGTCTAATCTTGTGTGCCATATTCAAACTAAATATTTTGTCACTTATTCTACGCAAGTTATTACCTGAAACTGGAACTTTTTATGGATCCTTGTTGTTGTCGCTTTTGGCTTGTTCTGCTTTCTTCTTGTTCAGGCGAGACTTCTTTTGAAGGAAACTTCATCTCTTTCTAATGAAGTCTAGTTCTTCCAACAAGCCCATGATTCATATAAATGTACTCTGTATGTGCCTGTCCACAACATATGATCATATCATTCCATTGAGACGTTTCTGCATTTTCATAAACCATTAAAACAGAACAGCTATTGTTTTGTTCTAAATGGAGCCCCACAACATATTAGGACCCTAAATATACGAGGAAGAAGACACTTTCCCAGGTATACTTCCTAATAACTGTAGTCAAGGTGTAAAACAATAAAAGCTATTCAAAAGAACACTTGAAAATCTCAACAGCTAAACAAGAGCAGTTTGGGCAACGTCAACATCTTCCCAGCAGACGTAGAATTTCTTTGAAAAGTTAACAAAATGCAAAACGAGTAGGTAGCTGAAGTCTATACACAACTACTGAACATTGTCTGATGAGTAAATACAACGACAAGATCACATACCCAAGTCTTAAAAGGAAGTTACACAAAAGTAACACTTCAAATCGAACTCAGAAGGAAAAGAATGATGTGAAATAATCACTTATCAAGTCTTTATGTTCCTTTAGTAAGCTATAAAAAGGAACACTCGGAATCAAACTCAATAGGAAAATAAAAAGTGAAGAAAGAGACTTAGCAAAATCCTTAATGGTAGCTACTCTTGGTGCATCATATATAGTCAAGGCTACCGTAGAGACTTTCATCGTCGTCTTCCAACAGTTGTTGTTGTGATTTATATTCACAGCATCGGCGTCGCTTCTTTTTCTGCCACTTCTGTCCCTCACGATCTGGACGCCACATTCAATAATTTCGACTTCCTGGGATGTGGTGCTGAACAGGAAACATATCTGGCGATATTGTTCATGCTGTAGGTCTTCTTCCTTAAACACTATGGCGTGAAATATAAACAGATGTTCTGATTGGATTGGAAGATCAAAAGAAAATGTTCTCCTCTTCGTAGGGCAACCATTCATGCGTATGTAACACAGTAATTCAATACCACTATGTTCTACCATTTCCATGTTTAGGGAAAACCACCACACAAAACTTAAATAGGTAGGCTTTTGAACAGATAGGTAGGTACTGGAACCCTGCAGGTATATGTGTATGCCAGGTAGGCATTCCTGCAACGGATGCTGGGTAATTACTCTCCTTGCTTCACGACCCAATCTGTAGCAGTCAGGGAAATAGATATCCTCAATCTCAGAACCTAAAGGGAACGGTACTATATTGTCTCCAGTGATTCACATCTATATACTCTTAGTGTTGTGAGCGACCTAGGAAGCTCGGGCAGTTATGCAAGTTTTGGACAGCAAAATATACTTTGATTTTTTAACCGTTGGAGATCTTTAATGCAGTCTGGAATTCTATCAACACCTATGTCACTTCGCACTAGCCCCAACTTTCCCAGATAAGGTTGCGCCATAAATTGATATGTAATGACACAGCCAAATATACCGAGTCTCTGAAGGTGACTATATAATGTTTTCTTAGGGAGCTGAGGTTGTGAGGATGTACAAAACTCTACTAGGAAGTGAGGGTTTCCGAAAGGTTGATTTCCAATACTCTTTTTTGTGTATCCAGTATCTAGGTCTTATTTCGTGGTCCTTACGCTCACTTCTGTGTGTGCATATGTTACAGGGAATTGATCTTTATTTTCAAAGACACGATGAGCAAGCTGTGACCTGTGAAGACTTCTTTGCTGCTATGCGTGATGCAAACAATGCAGATTTTGCTAATTTCTTGCAATGGTTAGTCATATTTCTACTGTGGAATGTCTTGTGAATATTATCGTTTTCATTCTAATAAGGATATACAATATTGATATTTTAGGTACCCTCAAGCTGGGACGCCAGTCGTCAAAGTGACATCCTCTTACAATGCTGAAGCTCGTACCTTCTCTTTGAAATTCAGGTTCTGTTCTTATCATTTCTAGTCTATCTTGCCAAATGATTTTCTACACCAAACCTGATGCCCTGCCATTAAATTTGAACCTTTATTGAATCTGCTGTTGCTTGCTTTGTAAATTTGCAGTAAAGGAACTTTTAATGATAAGTTCGAATCTTGGAGTATATTATTTTAATTTGACTTTTATGGTTCTTAACTTTTATTTTGGTGTGGCTTTTACTTTGGAAGAAATATCACGTAAACTTCTTGTCCTTTTTCATCCAACTTTGATGCACGTGAAAGCTGGTGTCATCTTATTATCTCATTGCAAAAAAAAAATTGTTGTCAAATTTTTTTTTTGAAACTAATTGTTGTCAATATTGAATAAGAGTACAATTATCAAAATTGAATAAGAGTATAATTGTATCCCAGTTTCATGATCTCTTATTTTTAAACTGTGTTGTGTCTTTGAGTGCAAGGTGGGTTGGTGACATGTGTCAAAGCACGAGTCCGGAAGTGCGGTTGATGACCTAACTCATTGAACTGCCGACAAGTCTTAAAAGAAAAAAATGGACAATAATGTGCTCAGTTTTTTCTTTTGCTAACTAATGTGCTCAACTTTAACGATGATATTCTTTCTATTTCATTTCAGATAACGACATAAATCTAATTCACAAAGCTCAAATTCATTTTCCTGGTATAACTACGAGTCTACGAACTAAATAACTTTACATTTGTTTATAAATAGATGGTAAAATATTTAACAAAAGATCATTTCAATAAAAATATATGTGCTTACATCTCTCTATTGTCCAAGTTACTTAAAAAAGTTACAGGTTTGTAAATATTGAAACCAAATATGACATATATTATTATGGTGGGAGTAGTATAGAATTACTTTTGGATAAATCAGTTTCTTAGGCCGGAAATTTACTTTTACATGAGAACTAAATGTTGATTTTTTGGTTTGTAAACTGTTTCAGCTTATTATAATTTCAGTAAGGTTTGATTTTTAGTTTCAGACAACATTATATTAAAAGTATTAAGCCAGAAAACTATTGAAGTTGCTATAGTTTTCTAGAAAGTGTTTTTTCCTAAAAACTATTCCCTGAAAATAAATTTTTCTAGATTTTTTTTTGTTTCACAAAAATAGACTTTTTATATATTTTAAAGCTATTTTGTATATTTTTTAAAAACATTAATTGAGAATATTTAAATTAATTAAATATTGTTAGCTGATAGTTATCAGAAAGTATATTTTTAAATAAATAATAAATTTAATTATGAATATTAGTTATATTTTCTTTATAATTTTTTTTTGAAGACGGAGAGAGTAACCAAGTAAAAAGTTTACCAATGACTACCAAAAATAACATGACAAATCAATACAATTAAAACAGCATATATTTTTCAAACATTCCTTTAGTTTTTCAAACTATTTACAGAAATGCCACTGAAATATATTAAATATTTAATATTTAAATTACCTAAAATATTTTGAAGAGATCTTTAGAAAATCTGAACAAAAAATATTCAGCCTAATATAGTTTCACATAGAATTTGAATTAAATAGTCACATTTTTATTTGTATATGTGATAGTACATATACGTTTTTTTCCTATGTAAATTTACATTTTTATTTTTTTTGTTTCAATATATATTATCATCATTGCTAACATAGATAGGTGGAGTTTATATGATTATAACATAACTTAGTGATGGCACTTTACTGCACATACCTAATTAGTTAAATTCAAACAAAAGAACGATACATATACATTTTTATTATATGAAAATAACTTTGAAATTATTCGATACTATATATTATACTATTATATTTATTTTTACAAATTCCAAAATAAGTGTTCCATTTCTAGTTTTAAAATCAAATTGAAAGCAATATTTTATAATAATAATAATAGGACAGAAAATAACATTTCTAATAAATGATTACTCATCCACCTTTAAGCTGGAAAAAATGATAATTTATCGCATATTCAAATTTTATTAAAGATACAAAGTTTGAACTCACTGAAAAATAATTAAAATATAATATCTATGTGAATCTTAACATAAATTATATATGATAAAATAGAAAAATGTAAATTTACTATAATTTCAAACCATAAATTACTTGGCTTCAGAAACACGGATCAAAATATTTATATTTTCAAATTAAAATGTACAAACAAAATAACCTCGCTGTTAAAGTATGGATCATCGGTTACCACGATAAGATATTTCAAGAAATGCACGGTTTAGATATATCAGGGGTGGACAAAAAATTCAAACCGAACCGAGTCAAACGGAACTAATCGACCCGATACCGATTCAAATCGAACCGAAATCTTTTTCAAATAATTCGATTGAAGATTTTCCAACCCGAATGGTTCGGTTTGAAACTAAACCGAACCGAGAAACCGAACCAAACTAACTATGATTTACTTCAGTTAGAAATTACTAGAACCAAACTAAACAAACCAACCCGATCCTGAATCGAACCGAGAAGATAATCGAAGTGCCCACCCCTAAGATATATGGTAGGAAAAACTTATTTTGATTTTGATATCGACAATCCATATCAGAGTTTCAATATAATAATAAAATGTTTTTATAAATATCATCTTTGAATTTTTTGTACTAAATTATAACAAAAAAGTCTCGCACTTTTAAAGTGCGGACCAAAACCTAGTGTATTCTTAAACTTGGTAGTAAAAGTCATCATTTTCTAGTTTTTCTATCTTTTTCATAGTTAACTTTTTAGACTTAATTCTAACAACATCAATACTAAAGGATCCTAAAAAAATATTTGATAACATAATATTAATATTAATGTAGCTCCACATTAAAATTAAAATTTAAATACAAAAATTAGATTAATGATAAAACAATTTTTTAATGTCTTAAACTTTTTAAAAAAATCTTATTTAAAAACGTCTTTTTAATTCTTTTGATCTTTTTCTTCATTTTTATGTTATCTATTTATTGTAATGTTAAGTAGTAATTATGTTTTTATAACCCTCACCTATTATAATTTAACAGAAAACTCTTTCAAATTCTATATTTTTGGGATATTAAAATGAATTTCCCAACTAATATGAAAAATTTCAAGAATCTGGAAAGATCTGCGTATTTATTTGATTGACAGACAGCTAAACATTTTTGCACCAAATCACATTAACTGTGCCTGTCTTCCGTTTTTGTGTAAATGATTCAATAAGTTATGTCCCCTTTTTGGAACCAAGAATCAGTCAATTGGACAAATACAAACAGTAATCCATTTTCTAACAAGTTACAAAGTGGCTATCAGCTTCTGCGGGCTATTTAACGATTAAATTATAATGTGCCAAAAGATTGAATTATGGTTTCCATAAAGCATTTATAGGAAATTCGTTTAATTATTGGGTATGGAGAGATAGAAAAGTAAACAAGACCCAAAACATGAAGTCAAGCCACCGTGCAAAACAAGTTGAAATTGGCTTTGTGAGATAATAATGTTTTTAGGGGCCAGAAGTTGTGACATCATTTCTAATTCAAAATATATAATTTATTTAATAATTTTAAATTACTTAGTTTAGCCCCACACTAATGTGCACACGAGAAACCTAAAACTAAAAGAGATAGATTCGATTCTCCCACACGTGCGTTTCTGTGACACTTATCTCGTCATGAAAAATAAAAAATAAAACAAAAACATCTCAATCTTTATGTTCGTAAGAATATGGCCCTGTTCGTTTGTACATCTCAAAAATGCATCCAGATGGTCTATCTTGATGCCTTATCCAAATACTTCATCTAGATGTTGTTCGTCTCTGCATTTCGTTTATCCATCCAGATGAATCATCTAAATGCAACTATGTTTGTTTGCTTTTTTCAACTTGCATCTACATCGAGATGAACTTGTTATTAAAATAATTAAAATAGAATTGTTTTTAAAATTTTGGCGGGATATTGCATTTTTCCGGTTTTGACGAAAAATTGTGTTTTTCCAATTTTGACGGGAAACTACATTTTCGGTTTTGCCGGAAAATTTCGTTTTTGGCGAGAAATTGCGTTTTCTCGGTTTTGGTGGGAAAGTGTGTTTTTCCGGTTTTGGCGAGAAATTACATTTTCCGGTTTTGGCGGGACATTGCGTTTTCCCGGTTTTGGCCAGAAATTGCGTTTTTCCGGTTTTCACGAGAAATTGTGTCTTCTCAGTTTTGGCGGGAAATTGCGTTTTCTCGGTTTTGGTGGGAAATTGTGTTTTCCAGTTTTGGCGAGAAATTACGTTTTTCCGGTTTTGGCGGAAAATTACGTTTTTCCGGTTTTGGCGGGAAAATGCGTTTTCCGGTTTTCACGAGAAATTACGTTTTTCCGGTTTTGGCGGAAAATTACGTTTTTCCGGTTTTGGCGGGAAAATTACGTTTTCCGGTTTTGACGAGAAATTGTGTTTTTCCGGTTTGGACGGGAAATTGCGTTTTTCGATTTTGGTGGGAAATTATGTTTGTCGGTTTTGGCGGGAAATTGTGTTTTTCGGTTTTGACGGAAAATTGCGTTTTCTCGGTTTTGGCGTGAAAGTGTGTTTTTTGGTCTTGGCGAGAAATTGGGTTTTCCGATTTTTGGTGGGAAATTGCCTTTTTCCGATTTTGGCGGGATATTGCATTTTTCGATTTTGACGGGAAATTACGTTTTCTGGTTTTGGCGAAATTATGTTTTTCCGATTTTGACGAGAAATTGTGTTTTCTAATTTTGACGGAAAATTGCATTTTTCGGTTTTGGCAAGAATTTATTTTGTTTTAACGAAAAATTTATCAAATTTTTGGTGAAGACTCACCTTCATCCAGATGTTCCGTGAAGACTCACCCTCATTTGGGTGAGAATTTGAGATGAATTTTCATAAATGCAGTTGGGTGATCCATCTGGATGTAGCATTTTAATGTACAAAACAAACATCAACTTGCATCTTCACCTAGATGGATCACCCAGATGAGCAAACGAACAGCACCATCAATTTGCTAATCTCATTTTATTCTTGTACTAATCTATAATTAGTGAAATAGTGACCAGAAAAGTAGTGAAATATTCACGATAAAATGAAAATCTTTAAATCAGAATGAAATAAAAACTGATAAATTTAAATTTATCTTAAAATTAATTTGAAAAAAAACAAAAAAAAACAAAAAAGGAAAGAAGTCAAATTCTTCGCAAGTTTAATAGACCTAATTACCCTTCAAATCACATCAATTTACAAAATGAATAGTAGGCACGCCTTTTGTTCTTTGCCGTGTTTTGACCTCAAACCTTGACACACATACACATACATATAACACACACGTATGCTGGTTTGTGTATCTATATATTTTCTCAAGAGAGAAACAATATTCCCAGAACTTTCGGGTTGCGTGTCTTCGTTATTTATAAATTGTTTTTCAACTTTACTCACAGGAGACATTGATTTTCATAGTCCTTTTTTTTCTGTGTATTGATACTTTGAGAGAAATTCGAATGCTCTGTTTTGTTTTCTCCGGAAAGTTATATAAGATCAGAGGAAGATGAGAGGCGGCGCGAGTGGAAACAACGTTTTGGAGACTATAAACGCAGCCGCTACTGCGTTCGCTTCCTCTGATGATCGTGTTCATCACCAACCTTCCCCGATTCATGTGAGTCCCTATTTCATCGGATTTAGCTCATTTTCTCGAGGTTTTAGTGATCATCTAGAGAACTGTATAATGATTTCGTTATCGCAAAAGCATTAGATCGAACAAAGTTTGTAGGCGAACTCCATAGCTACGTTTCTCTATTGACTCATTCACAATAGATTCTAATTTGTTTATGTGACTTCAATCAAAAAAAAAAAATTTGAATAGCAGAAGAAGCGAAGATGGTGGAATCGTTTCATATGTTTCAGACCTTCAACACAGAGAAGAAAACGAATCGGGAAAGCTGCTCTTGCTCCTGAACCGGTTCCTACCGATTCCACATCCAATTCCGGTTATCGTTCGGTTATGACGGCTCTTCCTTTCATAGCCCCACCTTCCTCTCCAGCTTCCTTCTTCCAATCAGAACCTCCTTCCGCTACACAGTCACCTGTAGGGATCCTCTCCTTTAGTCCTCTACCTTCTAACAGCCACAACAACAACAACAACAGCGAAGAACGTCCTTCGATCTTCGCCATCGGACCTTACGCTCACGAACCTCAGCTGGTTTCTCCTCCGGTTTTCTCTACTTACACAACCGAACCGTCTTCAGCTCCGGTCACGCCGCCTCTCGACGAGTCTTTCTACTTAACCACCACCACACCGTCTTCGCCTGAAGTCCCTTTCGCTCAGCTCTTTAACTCCAGCAGTAACTACGGTGTCAGGTCTCCGGTGTCTAACTACGAGTTTCAGTTTTACCAACTTCCTCCCGGTAGTCCACTCGCTCAGCTTATCTCCCCCAGCTCGGTTATGTCCGGTTCTGGTGCGACTTCTCCGTTTCCTGACGGACTCGCTCAGTTTCAAGTCTCTGATCCACCAAAGCTGCTGAGCCCTGGTAAACTGCGTTGCTCCAAGTCTGTTACAACTCCTAAAGAGCAGAACAAGATTGTGAGACCGAACAAACCGGTTTCGTTCGATCTTGATGCGGATCATTTCATTAGATGCGTTGATAAGAAGCTGAGAACAACGTTCCCTGAAGCGTCTGATCAAGAAGCAGCTCAACATTCCTCCTCCGGATCCAATAAAGAATTCGATTTCGGCACCACCGATGAGATACATTTGACCGGTGATGATGAGCATAGAGATTCGACCAAGAACAGCAGCGATTGGTCCTTCCCTGTGATGCAATCAGGCACACTTAGCTAACTTTCAAGGCTTCTCCTTAAGATCTAGTAGTTATATAGAATCTGAATTTAGAATCCCAAATTATGTTCAGGATCTTAGAGATAGTTTATTGTCTCTCTTTATTGGTTTTGTAATAAATATTTGACGTTGTCAGTTGTTGTATACTAGGTGTTTTCCTGCACCATGTGCAGTAAAAGAATTTTAAAATATTTTTAATAGACAAATATAAATTATATTTAACTTTTATTAATATTATAAATTTTCTTTTCTTATCAATATTTTAATATAAATTTGATTTAACTGAACATTAAAATTAAAATAAAAATAATTTTGTTTATTTTGAATTATATTTAAGAATGTGCATGTATATATTTTAAATTATAATCTGAGGTAGATTTTTCTATATATTTATTTTAATTAAATATATTAAATAAATATGTAAAATTGCATAATTGTCAAAAATTAAAATTAAACAATATTTATAAAATATGTAGATATATATAAGAAACTAATAATTTTACGATTTAATTTGATTTTATGATTTAATTTTTATAATTTTTTAAAATATGTATATATTTTTGAAATATGTTTAATATAAATGATATTTCGAAATTTGAAATGCCATAATTGAATATAATCGAAATTCGAAAGTTTACCAAAAATATAGATTAACATTAAATATAATTGTCCATGTCATATTAATCTATAAGACATGTCATCAATTTTAGTAGTCATGTCACAATTATTAATCTAGGTGTTTTCCTGCACCATGTGTAGTGATGAATTTTTTTAAAATTTAAATTTTATATTTAAAAATGTAATTTAATAATATTATATATTTTAATTTTTGACCAACAACTAATATAAATATCATTAATTAAGCATAAAATTAAGAGAAAATATTTTTTTTAATTTTAAATTATATTTAAGAATGATATATATAAAGTTCAAATCGTAGATTAAAAAAATATTTATTTCATTTGGTTAAATGTATTAAATCAACTTGTACAAAATTACTAAAAAATCATATAAAATTGTATAGTTATCAAAAATTAAAACTAAATAATATTTACATAATTTGTAGATACCTAAAAGAAACTAATGATATTACGATTTTTTTTTAAAATTCCGAAAAAATTTAGAATAATTTAGATAATAAAATTTTTATAATTATAAAAATAAATTATATAATATTTGAAATTCAAAATATCATATTTGAATATATTTATTTTAGTGATGATTTATGATTTATTACCATATTCCACAAAGTTTACCAAAAATATAAATCAATATTAAACATAATATATGAGTTATTGCCATATTCTAAAAATATTTCCAAAAAAATATATCAGCATTAAATGTAATTGTCCATGTCATATTTAACCATATGACATGTCATCAATCTTAATAGCCACGTCATAATTTTTTTGTGAAAACGATTGTAGAGAAGACATGTGGCAAATCACTTCTCAAATATAGACTAGGGGATGGCTGTCTTTGTGTAGTTTTTTTTTAAAAAAATTTGTGCATATATATTTGATCGCATTTGTAAACATATTTTCCAGCCAAGTTCCAGTGAGTCTTAGATGCTTCAGTAACGAAATAGATAATAAGTGTTCATTTGGTATGTCTTGCTAATTAGTAGTTCTGGGCAAAAAAATTGGAACCCAAGAAATGAATCGGAACTGAATAGAAATACCTATAACTGAACCGGACGGATCCAAATCAAAATACCCATAATTAAACTGGACTAAAACTCTTAAATATTCGAATGATTGCTAAATTTATATATTCGAAATAACCGAACAGAATTGAAACCGAACGAACACTTGAATATATAATCGAAAGGGTATATATATATATATATATATTACATACATATAACATAATTACATAACAAAAAATATATATAAAATTTAAAAATCTATTAAAAATATCTAAAATATTTGAAAAACTAAATTATTATAAAATATTTGATTCATCCAAAATTATCCTAATATGTTTTATCCAAAATATCCTAAGTATTTGAAAATATCCAATTTTTTTCAGGCCTCAGCCTCAAATAGAAGTTTATATCTTCACTTACAACATTATCATTGAAGGGATGTGCGAGGCTGGGAAAGTGGAAGACGTACAACATTTATTCAATAGCCTCAGCCTCAAAGGATTGCAGCCCGATGTTATAACATACAATACGATAATCTCAGGATTGGGTACAAAACGTCTATACTACAGGAAGCGGATGACTTATTTATAAAAATGAAAGAAGATGGGTCTCTTTGAGATGACCGTACCTATAATGTGCTAATCAGAGCACATCTTAGAAATGGTGACATTTCTGTATCAGCAGAACTCATCAAAGAAATGAGAGGTTGCGGGTTTTCTGAAGATGCTTCAACCTTTGGTTTACTCACTAATATGTTATATGATGGGAGATTGGACAAAAGCTTCCTCAACATGATTTCTTAACCCTCGAGAGAAGAGTTGTGAGGTGAATTGATTTGTCTGCTATGAGCCTATGACAAAAAAGATCTGATCCACTTGTTGACGTAAGATCAGTACTCAACTGAAGTAAGCTGAGCTCTTATAAAAATATAGATTCCTAAAGTTGTTATTAGTTTTAATATGTTCATCATTTTCTTTGTAACTTGGTTGATTTGACGTAACCTGGAAAATATTGCGGATATAATTATGATGCCAATTATGAGCTCTGAGCAAATAGGGTCGAGCAGGAGGGAAATAGGATTCCCAAAAATTCATTCTGAATATTTCAGATTAGGTAGTTTAACATCAAAATGGGAGTTTAGGTAGTTGGTTAATGCCAATAACTTATTGAGCACTTTTAAGGTATCAGGATGGTCTGCTGGTATTTGTATTAGCAGGGCATTAATCTGCTCTTGTTGATTGCTCTTTGTTGATTGCTTTGTTGATGAGAATTAGGATGCCGAATACCAAGAAATGGTTAGTAATTCAAAGAAAAATTGTAGCTACCTGGTGAAAAAGCAGTTTCAGTGATACATGTGAAAACCTAAAGTGCATTGAGATTAATAAGATTGCTGCAAAGCATTTGAAACTCCATTTTGCTGTCTTTCATTTCTCATAACAAGAATGAGTTGGTTTGTAATTTGTGAACATGTCTTTGTAGGAGAGTCAGAGTGAAGTTACAAAAGGAAGATGTGACCTTACCTAATCCAGCATTCCAGCAATTACTTCGAATAAGAAAGTCTTTTTTTTTTGGTTTATTCTCTTTTGGTACTCATAGTCAGAATTGGAAAATTCTATAACATAGAATGTGTCAGACCAGCTTAATCAGTCGGTATTATCGTTCTATTTAACTTGATTTCGGTGAAAATCTTTCAACCTACTTTTATAGGGTAATGTTTAACTACTTTTATAGGATAATGTTTTTTTTTTGTTACATTGGAACATTGGTTGATCAGTTTAGTTATTGTTAACTGCCCAAAGAGGAGAGAATTTTTTTTTTTTTTAAAGAAATTATTAGCTTGACGGGACCGACGCGCTGAGTGGGTTCAACTCTGAACCGGAAATTGTATAATTCAAATTGAACCGGTTGTTGTAAATCAAATGGAACCGGTTTACTAGCCACTCAGTCGAGAGTGGTTTTAGAGATCGACGAAGAACAAAGTTCAGGCGAAGCAAAAATGTTGGCTAGGGTTTATAGATCCGGATCTTCTTCTTCTCCTGCTGTGTCTGCGGCTAGATTGTTCTGTACGAGATCGATTCGTCATGCTCTGGCCAAGAAAAGCAGGGATGGAGAGAGTGGTTTTGGAGGAGAGAGTTTGAAGCTGCGAAGCGGATTTCACGAAATCAAAGGGTTAGAAGATGCGATTGATTTGTTCGGTGATATGGTACGATCTCGTCCTTTACCTTCAGTAATTGATTTCTGTAAATTGATGGGAGTTGTGGTGAGGATGGGAAGGCTCGATGTTGTGATTTCTCTCCATAGGAAGATGGAAATGAGGCGGGTTCCATGTAACGCATACAGCTTCACCATCCTGATGAAGTGTTTCTGCAGCTGCTCTAAGCTGCCGTTTGCTTTGTCTACATTTGGTAAGATCACCAAGCTTGGTTTTCATCCCACTGTTGTTACCTTCAGCACCCTGCTCCACGGATTATGTGTGGAAGACAGGATCTCTGAAGCCTTGGATTTGTTTCATCAAATGTGTAAACCAAATGTCGTAACCTTCACCACGCTGATGAACGGTCTTTGCCGTGAGGGTCGAGTTGTCGAAGCTGTAGCTCTGCTTGATCGGATGCTAGAAGATGGTCTCCAGCCTAACCAGATTACTTATGGAACAATCGTGGATGGGATGTGTAAGATGGGAGACACTGTGTCTGCATTGAATCTTCTGAGGAAGATGGAGGAGGTGAGCCACATCAAACCCAATGTGGTAATCTGGCCTTTGGAAAGACGGACGTCATACCGATGCTCAAAATCTTTTCAGTGAAATGCAAGACAAGGGAATCTTTCCCAATTTATTTACCTACAGCTGTATGATTAATGGATTTTGTAGCTCTGGTAGATGGAGTGAAGCCCAGCAGTTGTTGCAAGAAATGTTAGAAAGGAAGAAGATCAGCCCTGATGTTGTAACTTATAATGCTTTGATCAATGCATTTGTCAAGGAAGGCAAATTCTTTGAGGCTGAAGAATTATACGATGAGATGCTTCCAAGGGGTATAATCCCTAGTACAATCACATATAGTTCAATGATCGATGGATTTTGCAAACAGAATCGTCTTGATGCTGCTGAGCACATGTTTTATTTGATGGCTACCAAGGGCTGCTCTCCGGACATAATCACTTTCAATACTCTCATAGCCGGATACTGTAGAGCTAAGAGGGTAGATGATGGAATAAAACTTCTCCATGAGATGACTGAAGCAGGATTAGTTGCTAACACAATTACTTACACCACTCTTATTCACGGGTTCTGTCAGGTGGGCGATCTTAATGCTGCTCAAGACCTTCTACAGGAGATGGTCTCTAGTGGTGTGTGCCCTAATGTCGTTACTTGTAACACTTTGCTGGACGGTCTCTGCGATAATGGGAAACTAAAAGATGCATTGGAAATGTTTAAGGCTATGCAGAAGAGTAAGATGGATATTGATGCTAGTCACCCCTTTAATGGTGTGGAACCTGATGTTCAAACTTACAATATATTGATCAGTGGCTTGATCAATGAAGGGAAGTTTTTAGAGGCCGAGGAATTATACGAGGAGATGCCACACAGAGGTATAGTCCCAGATACTATCACCTATAACTCAGTGATCCATGGTTTATGCAAGCAAAGCCGCCTAGATGAGGCTACACAAATGTTTGATTCGATGGGTAGCAAGAGCTTCTCTCCAAACGTAGTGACCTTTACTACACTCATTAATGGATACTGTAAGGCAGGAAGGGTTGATGATGGGCTGGAGCTTTTCTGCGAGATGGGTCGAAGAGGGATAGTTGCTAACGCAATTACTTACATCACTTTGATTCATGGTTTTCGTAAAGTGGGTAATATTAATGGGGCTCTAGATATTTTCCAGGAGATGATGGCAAGTGGTGTGTATCCTGATACCATTACTATCCGCAATATGCTGACTGGTTTATGGAGTAAAGAGGAACTAAAAAGGGCAGTGGCAATGCTTGAGGATCTGCAGATGAGTGTGGGTATGTCATTCAACAATTTTGTTTTCAAATTTCGTTGCTTACCTTTAAGTTTCTGGAGAAGAGCTGCAGCTTTTGCTGTAGCATCAGGGAAGCTTGCATAAACGGTTTGGTGTGTTTGTTTTGCAGGATATCAGTTGGAGGATGAATAAAAGAAGAAAAAATTGGCAAATTGGGCAAATCACAAGTTTGAAATAGGGAATTGGGCGACCTCAAGTTTAAATTAGCCAATTGGGCAACTTTTTGCATTTGCCCATGTAAACTTATGTCTAAATATCCTTTGGGACCTTTGTTAGATTCATTATTTACATCTTTGCCATTTCAATTAAAATATATCTAAAATAAAATTTGTCACATCACATCTCTCATTCTTTAATTTGTCACACCACCTCTCTCATTCTTTTTCTCTTTCCTTCTTTTTCTCTCTCCTTCTTTTCCACACCACCAACCATCATCTACGAAAATCATCTCCCTCTCCTTCTTTTCCTCTCATCTTCTTTTTTCTCTCTCATTCTTTTCTACACCACCACCTTTACAATTAAATTAACTGAAGAAGAAAAATCATTTTTTCTTCAACTGAAGAATAAGAAACAATTACGCTCATGTACATTCCAAGCCCCTGTTTATGAAATTTATACATATGACACCTAAATGTAATATTTATACACTAAAAATGATTAAAATGAATGCTTAATATCATACAAAAATACTATATATCATTTATTAATTATTAAAAGTATAAATACTAAAAATGTTTATTAAAATTTAAAAATTGATTTCTTAAAAGTAATCTAATGGGAAAAATTATCTAGGTTAGATTTCAATTTTATTGTTTGGTTTTTAAAAAAATATTTCATTATCTTTTAATTGTTTAAATTATATTTCATTATCTTTTAATAATTTAGTTTTTAAAAAATCTTTGAATAATACAAGATAATATAATGTCTATTTTCTATTAAAACATCTTATATCCATCTAAAATTCTAGTTTTCATGGCTGTGATTTTATTGAGAAAAACTAAACAATTAATAGAAAATGTCATTTTTCTATTGAAAAATTATCTAGATTTTATTTCGATTTTATTGATTTTTTTGTAACTGTATTATATATTTCATAATAAAAATATGATGTATTTTTTTTAAAGAAATCTTTCATTATATTTCATTTTAGATGTCTTTAATGTCAATTATTTATTGTTTAATCTTTAATTGTTTAGTTTTTTAATTGTTTAGCTTTTTATTATAAAAATATTTAATTGTTTAGTTTTTTTATTATAAGATGTATTTCACTTATTTATTTCAACATTTCATTTCTAAACAATCTTAAATTTTATATGAAAAATTATGTTGTCTAAATGAATGTGCTTCACATATATGAAAACACAATTAAACTAATATGTTAATTTATTTTATTGAATTTAATGAAAATATTTTGGTATATCAGCTTTTACAAATGAAATGTTGTTATAAATTATTTCATTGTTTTTACCACCTTTTAGTTAATTAGATCATCTATAATGAGATTGACAAAATTTTAGATTATAATACCAATAGGTTATTAGCAAAATATTTAAATTTTATATAGAGTAAAATGTGAGTTCTAAATAATTAACGTATAATTGTTTTGGAGAGCACTGTGCTCTCGTTGTATTCGTAGAAGTATTTAAATTTTATACTTAATATGTATTTAAACTCTCCAATGCAATAAGGGATATAAACAAAAGGTATTCATAGATGTTATGTATTCGTACACCGATGTATTCGTATACCTTAAATATATGTATACTTATGTATACATATACTTGTGTATTCGTACACCTTAAGTATTCGATGGGTTATGTTGGTATTCGTATATTTTATGTATTTGTACACCTTATGTATACTTATGTATATGTACACCTTATGTATTTGTACATCTTAAGTATTAGATGAGTTATGTTGATATTCGTACACCTTATGTATTCGTACACCTTCTGTATACCTTAGGTATTCGTACACCTTAGGTATTTGTACACCTAAGGTATTCGTACACCTTATGTATACTTATGTATACGTACACCTTATATATTCGAACACCTTAGATATTCGTACATCTTATGTATACGTATACTTATTTCTTGAGTTATAGTGAATTAGATTGTATTAAACGTTAGACATAGGGTTCCGGATTTATCCAAGGGTTCCAGATTGTTTCAGATTCTGGATTTACCCAATGGTTCTGGATTTACCCAAGGGTTCCGGATTTAGGATTCAAGGTTTAGAGTTTAGGATTTTAGGTTTAGTGTTTTGTTGATGATTTTTAATATTTAAGATAAATGTAGACAAATTTGTTCTTCCTACCATTTTGACAAAAAATGAAAGATCTATGTAGGTTTCCAAGTTTATTAAATTTACCCAGATTTATGAAAATTATCCATAAATTTATATAATTTTATGAATAATTTATCATTTATTTGGGTAAATTTCATAAATATGAAAGTTTCTTTTATGGGTCAAAATGTATAATTTATTCGGATTCTGGATTTACCCAAGGGTTCCGGATTTACCCAAGGATTCCAGATTTAGGATTCATGGTTTAGAGTTTAGGAGTTTATGTTTAGTGTTTTGTTGATGATTTTAAATATTTAAGATAAGAAGTTTATGCGAGAGAATTTGGTCAAACTCAGGTTGAGTCTTAACTTCTTAAGACATAAAAATCACTAGATACTTGACATGGAGGCACCAAATTATCCTATATTTTTTGGACTTAATCTTGGTGTACCCCTAGAGTAAACCTTAAGGTTCACCAACCAATAGAAATCACTCATTTCACAGTTGATATCTTTTAAAAAAGTAAACAAAATATTGTCGAGTTATATTACATTTTTAAAATAAAAATATTAAAAAATAAAAATAATAATATATGCAAAAAAAAAGATTTTTTAAAAAGATTTTAATTTCGTCAACAAAACACTAAACTCTAAACTCTAAATCCTAAACCCTTGGATAAATACTAAACCCTAAATTAAAAACATTAAACCATAATAGTATTTTTAAGATTTAATGTTTTAGTGTTTAGTGTTTTTGATTTAGAATTTAGGATTATCCAAGTGTTTATGATTTATCCAAGGGTTTAGGGTTTAGAATTTAGGGTTTAGGGTTTAGAGTTTAAAATTATCCAAGGGTCTAGGGTATACCCAAGGGTTTAGGGTTTAGGATTTAGGGTTTAGGGTTTAGAATTTAGGGTTTAGGGTTTAGAGTTTAAAATTATCCAAGGGTTTAGGGTATACCCAAGGGTTTAGGGTTTAGGATTTAGGGTTTAAGGTTTAGTGTTTTTTGACGATATTAAAAATAGTTTTCAAAAATTCATTTTTTGTAACGGCTATTATTTTTTTTTTATATTTTATTTATTTTAAAAACATAATATAACTTGACAATATTTTCTTTTCTTTTTAAAAAAAATATTAATTATGAAATACTTGATTCCTATTGGTTGGGTGAACCTAAATGTTCACTCTAGGGGTGAACCTAAGGATAACTCTATTTTTTGGGGTGAAATAGCACTATAGCGGATATCTTTTTCAATAGATTATAAGCACGGCTCTACCTATGACTAATCAAGAACTTGGGATGATTGGAAATCTGCAGGTTGTACTCAATATGGGATTATATTGGTTCTAACAAGTAGATATGATCCTTGAAAATTAAAGTTATTAGATCAGTTCATCGTGAAAGGTGTAGGGTTTGTCATTTTATTAACAAATTTGTCATTTCATTAACAATTTTTGTCATTTTATAAACATGAAAATTATAACGAATGCACTTTGCTGCCAGATCCCAATTTGTCATTTTATTTTTGGGAAAAAAATGTAGCATTTCGTGAGTGTTTCTATTTTTGGCAAAAACAAAAAGTGTGAGATCAATTTTGACCAAAAAAAAATGTAAGATTCACGTAGGTTTCCAAATTTATTAAATTTACCCAACTATATTAAAATTAAATGTAGACAAATTTGTTTTCCTGCCATTTTGGCAAAAAATGAAGGATCTATGAAGGTTTCCAAGTTTATTAAATTTACTCAGATTTATGATAATTATCCATAAATTTACATAATTTTATGAATTATCATTTATTTGGGTAGATTTCATAAATATGAAAGTTTCTTTTATGAGTCAAAATGTATAATTTATTGGGTAACTTTCATAAATTTTAGAATTTACATCGATTTTATATTAATTCGTATAGATTTATGTTGACTTTATATATGAAAAAATATGTATTATATTAAAAGTAGTTGCTCATATATGATTTTTAAATATTAAATATGATCCAAAAGTTTAATGAATAAAGAATGTTTATGGGATTTACAAAAGTTAGTTGTTAAAAGTTAGTGGGAAAAAAATTATTTTTTATAGGCAAAGTGGATTTTGGGTCCCACGAAATTACTTTTCCAACTTGCCAAGTTTAATAGGCAAAAAGGTTAAAAATGTCATAAATTTATTCTCTCTCTACTAGGTTGCCCAATTGCCTAATATAAACTTGAGGTGGCCTATTTTCCTAATTCAAACTTAAAAGTTGCCCTTTCCCCTAATTGACCCATAAAAGAATGAAAGACATTTTTCTTTTCCAAATTACAATCCCTAGATAATTTTATTTTGTAGGTGCATTCCATCGGTTATGATTACAGAATAGCTACGCTTCTCTATTGATTCTTATTGCGCCGTTGGTGACGTTTTCCATGGAATCAAGTAGTGTTTTATCTCCTATCACTAACAACATATTCATAGATTTTGTTTATCACTTGTTCTGTGTTCCTGATCATATACTTGACTCAGTTTCTGTGATTTCATCAAGTTTTTGAGAACAGAAGAAGCAAAAAAGAAAACGAGCAGAGCTGCTCTTACAATGTTTTAACCGTGAGTGATAAATTTATTTACATAAAAGTATTTTAAAAATAGATTTAATCAACCAATTTAATATATTATTTTATATTTAGTTCATTTTTTTTTGACATCTTTTATATTTAGTTTAGAACACCTCTATTTGAGTACAACATAGATTATAATGATAAATTTATAAAATAGCATAATTTTTTATTTTCATTGTTTTATGATAAAATTCTAAATAACAATAATTATAATATTATTATATTACTAATTGCAAAAATTAATTAATACATTATTTTATAATAAATATTTAAAACGTTGGGTAGGATTTTGTTAGATTTTTTTCAACAAATTTTGTTATAGCTAAAATAAAATTCAAATGTATTGTTAAAATTGATTTTTTTTTTTTTGATTATTAAGATTTAATATAAATAAACATATATGTCATATTAAATATTTAACTAAGTGGTCCTAATCTTTGAACTAGGGGTGGGCGTTCGGGTACCTATTCGGGTTTCGGTTCGAGTCTATTCGGATTTCGGATTTTTGGGGTCAAAGATTTTAGCCCCATTCGGTTATTTCTAAATTACGGTTCGGGTTCGGTTCGGATCCTTGCGGATTCGGTTCGGGTTCGGATAACCCGTTTAAATTATTTTCAAAATTTTAAAATTTCATTATATATTTTAAACTTTTCGAAATTTGTAAACAAAATAATATATTACATATAAATTTCAATAATATGTGTCGAAGTACCAAAACTTAACATGTAAATTGGTTTGATTTGGATATTTGGATAGAAAATCAATCATATTTTATATATTTTTGGTGTTTTGAGTATGCTTTAACTATTTATACATGTACTTTTTAATGTTTTTATATATTTTCTAGTATTTTGAACAATTTAAAAGTATTATATATATTTTAGATGCTTTTTAATATATATTCAATCTAAAAATAGTTAAATATATATGTATATTAATCTATTTCGGATACATTCGGATATCCAAAATATTTTGGTTCGGATCGGGTTCGGTTTTGGTTCTTTAAATACCAAAAATTTAAACCTATTCGGATATTCAATTAATTTCGGTTCGGATTTGGTATTACTTTTGCAGATCGGATTCGGTTCGGTTCTTTGGATTCAGTTTTTTTGTCCAGCCCTACTCTGAACAGTAGATAAAAAATAGAACCCTAAATTAATAGGTTAGATTTTGGTTAGGTCTTTCTAATTAGTATGGAGATTCTCGATTCCTTCTCATTGCAGTGTGGTATGTCCAACTCATTGTTTATGTACATATCCAATTTAGTTTTGAGTCAAATGTTTAGTTACTTAAGAGTTGAATGAAATAGGGGATGATATTGATGGCCAAGGTTCTCCCAAAGTAAATAACTTTGTTTATATTTTAAGTTAGCTTATAACATCAATAAAAATGTCATTAACTGGTTCAATAAAAATGTCATTAACTGGTTCCTCTAATATAATTATTTAACACACCTGGCTGTTGATAAATTTTTATGATCGTTTAATAATTTTAGAAGTGGATAGTCTGTAAATGGTCTTTGATTGGTCGTCTTGATTTTTAAAAGTGGACTAAACAAGAAGGCTTAGTAATAAATACTGAACCGGAACTCTACTGGTTTCAATAGCTCGGTTTATCAATTTCTCTCGGCTCTGGGTTTAGTGAATCATGTGGCCCTGTGGGTTTAAACAAGGAACTCAATCAATCAACTGGTGACAAATCTGAACCGGAAATTGTATAATTCAAACTGAACCGGTTCTTGTAAAACAAATGGAACCCGTTTGTACTTTATCTCTCGTTTATTTTCTCAGTCACGAGTTTTTTTTAGAGATCGACGAAGAACAAAATTTAGGCGAAACAAAAATAAAATGTTGGCTAGGGTTTGTGGATTCAAGTGTTCTTCTTCTCCTGCTGAGTCTGCGGCTAGATTGTTCTGTACGAGATCGATTCGTGATACTCTGGCCAAGGCAAGCGGAGAGAGTTGCGAAGCAGGTTTTGGAGGAGAGAGTTTGAAGCTGCAAAGTGGGTTTCATGAAATCAAAGGTTTAGAGGATGCGATTGATTTGTTCAGTGACATGCTTCGATCTCGTCCTTTACCTTCTGTGGTTGATTTCTGTAAATTGATGGGTGTGGTGGTGAGAATGGAACGCCCGGATCTTGTGATTTCTCTCTATCAGAAGATGGAAAGGAAACAGATTCGATGTGATATATACAGCTTCACCATTCTGATAAAATGTTTCTGCAGCTGCTCTAAGCTCCCCTTTGCTTTGTCTACATTTGGTAAGATCACCAAGCTTGGACTCCACCCTGATGTTGTTACCTTCAACACCCTGCTCCACGGATTGTGCGTGGAAGATAGGGTTTCTGAAGCTTTGAATTTGTTTCATCAAATGTTTGAAACGACATGTAGGCCCAATGTCGTAACCTTCACCACTTTGATGAACGGTCTTTGCCGCGAGGGTAGAATTGTCGAAGCCGTAGCTCTGCTTGATCGGATGATGGAAGATGGTCTCCAGCCTACCCAGATTACTTATGGAACAATCGTAGATGGGATGTGTAAGAAGGGAGATACTGTGTCTGCATTGAATCTTCTGAGGAAGATGGAGGAGGTGAGCCACATCATACCCAATGTTGTAATCTATAGTGCAATCATTGATAGCCTTTGTAAAGACGGACGTCATAGCGATGCACAAAATCTTTTCACTGAAATGCAAGAGAAAGGAATCTTTCCCGATTTATTTACCTACAACAGTATGATAGTTGGTTTTTGTAGCTCTGGTAGATGGAGCGACGCGGAGCAGTTGTTGCAAGAAATGTTAGAAAGGAAGATCAGCCCTGATGTTGTAACTTATAATGCTTTGATCAATGCATTTGTCAAGGAAGGCAAGTTCTTTGAGGCTGAAGAATTATACGATGAGATGCTTCCAAGGGGTATAATCCCTAATACAATCACATATAGTTCAATGATCGATGGATTTTGCAAACAGAATCGTCTTGATGCTGCTGAGCACATGTTTTATTTGATGGCTACCAAGGGCTGCTCTCCCAACCTAATCACTTTCAATACTCTCATAGACGGATATTGTGGGGCTAAGAGGATAGATGATGGAATGGAACTTCTCCATGAGATGACTGAAACAGGATTAGTTGCTGACACAACTACTTACAACACTCTTATTCACGGGTTCTATCTGGTGGGCGATCTTAATGCTGCTCTAGACCTTTTACAAGAGATGATCTCTAGTGGTTTGTGCCCTGATATCGTTACTTGTGACACTTTGCTGGATGGTCTCTGCGATAATGGGAAACTAAAAGATGCATTGGAAATGTTTAAGGTTATGCAGAAGAGTAAGAAGGATCTTGATGCTAGTCACCCCTTCAATGGTGTGGAACCTGATGTTCAAACTTACAATATATTGATCAGCGGCTTGATCAATGAAGGGAAGTTTTTAGAGGCCGAGGAATTATACGAGGAGATGCCCCACAGGGGTATAGTCCCAGATACTATCACCTATAGCTCAATGATCGATGGATTATGCAAGCAGAGCCGCCTAGATGAGGCTACACAAATGTTTGATTCGATGGGTAGCAAGAGCTTCTCTCCAAACGTAGTGACCTTTACTACACTCATTAATGGCTACTGTAAGGCAGGAAGGGTTGATGATGGGCTGGAGCTTTTCTGCGAGATGGGTCGAAGAGGGATAGTTGCTAACGCAATTACTTACATCACTTTGATTTGTGGTTTTCGTAAAGTGGGTAATATTAATGGGGCTCTAGACATTTTCCAGGAGATGATTTCAAGTGGTGTGTATCCTGATACCATTACCATCCGCAATATGCTGACTGGTTTATGGAGTAAAGAGGAACTAAAAAGGGCAGTGGCAATGCTTGAGAAACTGCAGATGAGTATGGTATGTAAGTTTCTGTTCAGTCTATGTATTTTTTATATAAACAAGAATGTATACATTCTTTTGTGTGTAGCTTCAGATTGATGATACACGTTCTGGAATTAACCATTGGTTTGGTTTTGCATTGTAGGATCTATCATTTGGGGGATGAATGATCAAAGATTTTCTTCTGTTTGCGCAGCAGAGCTTCAATGTCATTTTGTTTCTGCTGCTGCATGTATACCCTACTAATGTTTGATCAAATCGTTGAATAGAGTGATCATAGTGAAAAATTGTGTGGTTAGTAAGTTATTTTGCTGCTATTCTAATGACAGCCTTTTATGCGTCTATTGTCTGGGCTTAATAAATTTGACCATTTCCAATTAAATTCCATACACTTGTTTCACGCAAGATTATTGGTCTGAACTAAAGAGGCACACCTTCCAGAAGATTTCAGGTGTTAAAAGATGTTTAGGTGTCTGCCCGTTCTGTAGCTGTCACCATGGTTATCGTCAAGCTCGGTCTTCATGAGAGCTGATAGCTGTGATGCCATCTTCCTCCTCTTCTTCATATTGGCTCTGTCCTGCCTTGTCTGCTCCCATGTGGGTTCAGGAGGAGATCATGTTCTTTTAATCTTGGTGGAAATGTTGTTGTCGCTTATGCTTCTCTGGTTCGCCTCTTGACTTGCTTAGCTTCATTCTTTATCTCCAAATTGCTATGAAATCAATTTACCATACGTAGAATAAACTTGCAGATTCATTCTATTATTGCTTAAGCTTTTGTTAATCAACAAAGAAACCAGAGACGAGAAATACAAACTCTATAAGCTTCTCTTTTTTCTTTCTTGATAGTAAAACCGGTTAGAGAGTAGAGATTGATCATATGAACTAAAAATCGATACTAAAACGGTTTGGCTCCGACTTATAAACCGGAACCCCACCGTTTTGCATCTCTCTCTCAAACATCACACAATGTCCAAGATGAAGAAGTATTTGTGTTGTCATCTCTCTGGGTGAGGAGATGCAAATGTTATATTCTAATTGTTTTCAGTGCTTGGTCTAACTTTTTTAAGAGATTACTCCCAGTGGTTGGATCAAAGAAAGAGTCAACATTGCATTGTGTAAGGTGACGAAAACTGAGTTAAAGTAAGTGAGAACAATACTTCAATGCTTTTCTTGTGACAACCTGTGTAATCATCGCATTTGAATATATATGTATATGATGCTTATGATGAAGCTATGAGAATAGGCAAATAGGGTCTGTGTTATTTCCCTGCGATTCTAGATTCTGATTTGTTTTTCCTTCTTAATATTTAGATTAGGTGGTCTTGCTTATCCTGTTTTAGTATTAGAGTCGGAGTTTTGGGGATGAATCATCCCGGATGATATATACAATTGTGTATTTTATGAATTTCAGTTTTTAGTGGATAATGAACACGTTAACGTATTGGGATTATTGTATTAGAGCTGGGACTAAACTGCTCTCGTTGATTTCTTAGCAAACAGAAAAACTGCTCTTGTTGATCAACGTGTAGATGGGTAACTGAGATGCCCAACATGTGACAATCCAAAGTGCATTGAGATTAATATGATTGCTGCAAGCATTTGAAACTCCATTGTGCTGTCCTTCATTTCTCGTTACTAGAATCAGTTGGTTTGTAATTTGTGAACCCGTCTTTGTTTTTGCGTGGCTGTGATTTTGAGGTCGTCATGGTGTTTAGATTGACAATGCAGATCCATGCGGTTTCATGGTAGCAGGGAGAGTTAAGAGTGAAATTGCAAAAAGAAGATAATACAGCCATTATTTGAGTAAGAACGTCTCGGTTTTTTTGTTGGGGGTAGCAATAACTTTATCACAATCAGAACAGCGATATAACTTGTTAGAGTGGTGAAAAGCTCTCATACTTATTATACCTTAAGCTTACTAGTATTTTCACACGGCTACTAGAGTGGACATCTTAAAACTTTCTATGTGTCTAGTTTTAGTTATATCTGAAAAAGGAAAATGACAGAAAATTGGTGTGTTGTTTCTCTATTGGTTGCATATGGCGTTACTGAAGCTCTGTTCGGTTTATTTGAAATCCAGGGTCTGTCCTTTCTTTTGTCTAAATCATCAGTAGTGATCTTAAGTTCTTAACTCCATTGGTTATAATCCTTAACGTTCTCTATTTAATTTGGCTATTTCAAATCATTGATTCGAGTGTGTTTTCAGGTTGTGACAAGGAAGCTTATGCCCTGATGTCCAACAATATTAAACATGGGTTGCAGACCCTGATCTGATCTGTGGACTGTGATTATTGGGGAGGCACTGAAGAAGCGTGTTTCTTGAGAAAGCACTTAACTTCAAGTTCATATGAGACATATTTATGGAACCAAAAGTGTTGGAAAAGCTGCAGTATAGCCATCATCAAAAGTTGCTGATTGTTCTCACAACGCTTTGATTCTGTTCTTGCCAAAGAAACGAACTAAAAGCGTATTGTTGCTTGTAAACCGGTATTTAGTATCGATTCTTATACTATCAATATAATTAAATCAGAATACCTTTTATAGATTTACCTTTGATTTTCCTTGGCATATTACTTTTTGTGCTTCCTATAATTATATTTATTTCCCCTAATTATATACTAACTAATTCAACTAATATTAGTCAGAACCTACATTAAAAATACAACAACTTAATCTACTCCATCTAGAACAAGGCACAAAAAAGTGAATCGTGGTTTGGAGAGAGAAGAGAAAGAAAAGAGAGAAAAAGTGAATCGTGGTTTGGACCCGGCGGTCGGTCGGTGCGTTAGCGTCCGTGCCGCCGTCGGTGTCTGTTTTCTTTAAGCTAAAATTTAGTCTGATGTTTTTCCTCTCTATCTCCTCCGGCATCTGCTTTGTCCGAACTCTGGCCAGCCACCTCAGCGGTGGTTCTGTTCTTGGAGCAACGACGCGGTGGTGGGTTGATGGCGCGGTGAAGACATCTTTTGTTTGGGTCTACTTCTGGGAGATGGAGGCTACCTTAGCTCCATCGACGCCGGCCTTCGTATCCGCGACGGGGAAGCCTCTTCGGTTCCACCGTCATCGGTTCTAGTCTCCGGGGTGTGATGATCTCCACTGTCTTGCGCCGCCGGCTTTCGGCTCCTAGTTTATTAGGGTTTAGGTTTTTTTTTTTCTTTTCTTCTCTTTGTGGTTCGTTTGGGTTTGGTTGACCGTGGTCTCGTCGGAGGAGGGTGAAGGTCTCCGGCGGGAAGGTTGGTGATGCATGTGAAGCGTTCTCTAGGGTGTGTGCGATAAACTACGGGGGATGAGATCTCGTAGCGACGATTGATGCTCTCTCCGATTAGAGCCATCCTAGATCGAAAAAGTGTTCGCGATGAGGATGTGTGGAGTTTGTGAGCTCCGGTTGGGTTCCGGTGAACTGAGGTGTGGTTCCCCGGTGGTAGCGTGAAGCGGTGGTGGTGTGCTGGCCTGCGTGACGCGTGTCTCTCGAGGACGAGGATGTGAACACGTATCTTGATTCTCCCAAGGTTAGATCTACGCGGCGGCTGACATCCCGAGCATTCCGTAGCGCTAGGGTTTTGGTTTGTTTGGGCTGTAGGCCCGTTTCGGATTGTAATTTGGGCCCGAAGTTAGCGGGCTCGTTTGGTTGTAAGCTTTTGGGCTCTGGCCTTTATTTAATATAAAATCTTGACGGAAAAAAAAAAATCTACTCCATCTACGATTACATCAACCAAATGAAAGAATATGCATATATAATTTATAAATCGTAAAACCAATGCACCCACAAAATAGAAAAACCTCAAAATATACCAACAATACATTATACAAAATATATTCTATTTCTAATAAAATTAAAATATTATTAATAAATGGTCGATAGAAAAATTAAAAAACCTAATTTATTTACTAAAAGTTATACAAAACAGATTTTAAAAACATAATTAAAAACTAAAATAAAAAGTAGAAGTTATCTATTAGTCACTAATCGGGTTCCAAGTTTTAGTGATTTTTGACTTTTAAAATATTATTTTTTATAAAACCTAAATCTGATTTATCTTGGATCACCGGATTTACCGGTTCAATCTTGGATCTGGGTCGGGTTTCAAAACACTGAATATAAAACTTTAATTTTCGGATCGATTCCAAGTCAGATTTTTTTTATACGAATATTTTTGACTAATTATATTTAGTAGCTACTAAAAAATATAATATGTTGTAAACTTTAGAAATAAAGTTTAAAATAATCTTTGAAATGCATATAGTACAAGTATATAGTTACGTACTTGACATATTTAATATAGTCACCAAAATTATATCAAACTAAATTAATAATTACAAATATAATTACAAAAACATAAAACAAAAATCTCAAAAAAAAATTAAAACAAAAATTACCCGCCATCAAAGGGCGGGTTAAAATTTAGTTACAAAGTAAAGAACTAATTATCCATTTTTATCTTGTGTAATTCCCTGATGAATAATTAGGTTTTTATCCAATTTTATTCTGATTCTAGAAATGGTTAGTTACCTAAAAGAGTTGAGTAAGACCGGGTACGAGGTTGATTCTGGCCAAGGTTCATCCCGGGAAAAGTGTTTATTCCAACCTGAACAATTTGGATCGTGCCAAATACAACCCGAACTAATGGTTAGTGCCAAATACGACCTGAACTCAATTAAAACTTTAAAAACCTACCCGAACTTTTTAAAATGTGCATAAATCTACATTGAAATATTATTAAAAAGTTGAAATTACATAAACTACTATTTTTCATCGTATTAAATTTTAAAACTTTGGTGATAATTTTTTCTAATTTATATAAATATATAACATGTTTTTACTTATTATATCTTCAATAAACTTATATCTTACTAAAATATAAATAATAAAATATTTATAATTACATGATCTCAAATATACTTAAAATTTTGAAGTTATTTATAAAAATTTCTTGTATAGATTATTTTTATTTTTAAAACTTAAGTGATTTTTTTCAAAAGTTATTATTATATATTTTAATATTTTGTTCAATTTTGAAAGGTAAAAGGTTCAAAATATAAATAACTTCAAAATTTTGAACAAAATATTAAAATATATAATAATAAATTTGAAAAAAAATTCACTTAAGTTTAAAAAATAAAAATAATCTATACATTTTTATTTATAAATAAATTTAAAATTTTAAGTATATCTAAGATAATTTAATTATAAATATTTTATTATTTATATTTTAGTAATATACAAGTTTATTGAAGATATAATAAGTAAAAACATGTTATGTATTTATATAAATCAGAAAAAATTATCACCAAAGTTTTAAATTTAATACGATGAAAAAATAATAATTTATGTAATTTCAACTTTTTAATAATATTTCAATGTAGATTTATGCACGTTTTAAAAAGTTCGGGTAGGTTTTTAAAGTTTTAATTGAGTTCAGGTCGTATTTGGCACTAACCATTAGTTCGGGTTGTATTTGGCACGATCCAAATTGTTCAGGTTGGAATAGGCACTTTTCCCGGTTCATCCCAAGTGAACCAACTTTGATTAAACCGTTTTGGCAACAGGAGTTGAACCGGTCAGTGTAAAATCAATTTGAACCGATTATTTAACCAACCGAATTGACACGGTCATTGTTTTCTGATTTCAAATCAGTGATTTGGTTATAGTCGCTCAAGCCAAAAAGTTCACGACTTGACCACTCCTCACTCACTCGTCGTTGGCTTCTTGGTAATCTCAGGCGAAATGTTGGCTAGGGTTTGCAGATTCGAGTCTTCCTCTTCGTCTTCTGTGTCTGCGGCTAGATTTTTCTGTACGGGATCGATTCGTCATGCTCTGGCCGAGAAAAGCAGGGATGGAGAGAGTGGCGAAGCAGGTTTTAGAGGAGAGAGTTTGAAACTGCGAAGTGGATCTTATGAAATCAAAGGGTTAGAGGATGCGATTGATTTGTTCAGTGACATGCTTCGATCTCGTCCTTTACCTTCTGTGATTGATTTCAACAAGCTAATGGGTGCGGTGGTGAGAATGGAACGCCCGGATCTTGTGATTTCTCTCTATCAAAAGATGGAAAGGAAACAGATTCGATGTGATATATACAGCTTCACCATTCTGATAAAATGTTTCTGCAGCTGCTCTAAGCTGCCCTTTGCTTTGTCTACATTTGGTAAGCTCACCAAGCTTGGACTCCACCCTGATGTTGTTACCTTCACCACCCTGCTCCACGGATTATGTCTTGATCACAGGGTTTCTGAAGCCTTGGATTTGTTTCATCAAATTTGTAGACCAGATGTCCTAACGTTCACCACGCTGATGAATGGTCTTTGCCGCGAGGGTCGAGTTGTCGAAGCCGTAGCTCTGCTTGATCGGATGGTGGAAAATGGTCTCCAGCCTGACCAGATTACTTACGGAACATTTGTAGATGGGATGTGTAAGATGGGCGACACTGTGTCTGCATTGAATCTTCTGAGGAAGATGGAGGAGATAAGCCACATCAAACCCAATGTGGTTATCTATAGTGCCATCATTGATGGCCTTTGTAAAGATGGACGCCATAGCGATTCTCATAATCTTTTCATTGAAATGCAAGACAAGGGAATCTTTCCAAATATAGTTACCTACAACTGTATGATCGGTGGATTTTGCATCTCTGGTAGATGGAGTGCAGCCCAGCGGTTGTTGCAAGAAATGTTAGAAAGGAAGATCAGCCCTAATGTTGTAACTTATAATGCTTTGATCAATGCATTTGTCAAGGAAGGCAAGTTCTTCGAGGCTGCAGAATTATACGATGAGATGCTTCCAAGGGGTATCATTCCTAATACAATCACATATAATTCAATGATCGATGGGTTTTGCAAACAGGATCGTCTTGATGCTGCTGAGGACATGTTTTATTTGATGGCTACCAAGGGCTGCTCTCCGGACGTATTCACTTTCACTACTCTCATAGACGGATATTGTGGGGCTAAGAGGATAGATGATGGAATGGAACTTCTCCATGAGATGCCTAGAAGAGGATTAGTTGCTAACACAGTTACTTACAACACTCTTATTCACGGGTTCTGTCTGGTGGGCGATCTTAATGCTGCTCTAGACCTTTCACAGCAGATGATTTCTAGTGGTGTGTGCCCTGATATCGTTACTTGTAACACTTTGCTGGACGGTCTCTGCGATAATGGGAAACTAAAAGATGCATTGGAAATGTTTAAGGCTATGCAGAAGAGTAAGATGGATCTTGATGCTAGTCACCCCTTCAATGGTGTGGAACCTGATGTTCTAACTTACAATATATTGATCTGCGGCTTGATCAATGAAGGGAAGTTTTTAGAGGCCGAGGAATTATACGAGGAGATGCCCCACAGAGGTATAGTCCCAGATACTATCACCTATAGCTCAATGATCGATGGACTATGCAAGCAGAGCCGCCTAGATGAGGCTACACAAATGTTTGTTTCGATGGGTAGCAAGAGCTTCTCTCCCAACGTAGTGACATTTAACACACTCATTAATGGCTACTGTAAGGCAGGAAGGGTTGATGATGGGCTGGAGCTTTTCTGCGAGATGGGTCGAAGAGGGATAGTTGCTGATGCAATTATTTACATCACTTTGATTTATGGTTTTCGTAAAGTGGGTAATATTAATGGGGCTCTAGACATTTTCCAGGAGATGATTTCAAGTGGTGTGTATCCTGATACCATTACTATCCGCAATATGCTGACTGGTTTTTGGAGTAAAGAGGAACTAGAAAGGGCAGTGGCAATGCTTGAGGATCTGCAGATGAGTGTGGGTATGTCATTCAACACATTTTGTTTTCAAATTTCTTTGCTTACCTTTATAATTTTGGAGAAGAGCTGCAGCTTATGCTGTAGCATCAGGGAAACTTTCTTAAATGAATGGTTTGGTGTGTTTGTTTTGCAGGGTATCAGTTGGAGGATGAATGAAAGAATGAAAGACACTTTTCTTTTCCAAATTTACAAGGCCTTGTTGATTTTATTTTGTAGGTGAATTCCATCGGTTATGATTATTGTAGCTACGCTTCTCTATTGATTCTTATTGCTACAATTAACAACAGTTTCATAGATTTTTTTTTATCACTTGTTCTGTGATTTCATCAAATTTTTAAAAACAGAAAAAGCAAAGAAGAAAACGAGCAGAGAAAGCTGCACTCTCTCCAGCTCGTGGTTAAAAAAAAGAAAGCTGCACTCTCTCCAGCTCGAACTCCGGTTAACAATGATTCCACATCCAATTTCGGTTAACACTGAATTCACATCCAACTCCGTTCGGCTATGACCTTGCTTCTTTTCGTAGCTCCATCTTCCCTCTTGCAATCAGAACCTCCTTCTGCAACTCCTTAGTCCTCTACCTTGAAACAACAACCACCATCCTTCCATATTCGCCATAGGGTTTTCTTTTGGTTAGGTCTTGCTAATTAGTATGGAGTTGCCTTATTCCTTCTCATTGCAGTGTGTGGTATGTCCTACTCATTTGTGTTGATTTTGTTTTATGTTCTCATCCAATTTAATTTCGAGCCAATGAAGGCTTATTATTAAAAAAAACACCTGCCATATCTTAAACCCTCAACACAGACAAACGCAACAACCACTAACAAAAATTTGTACACATCTTCCTCCACCTTTAGAATCTCTTCTCTCCCCTACACTTACCTGATGACTCACAAAGGGTTGTTAAACACCTCCAAGTCTCTCGTACAGAATTCATGAGCTCTCTGCAAATCTATCTTGGCGGTGGAAGTAAATCTGATTCATGGTTTAATGATCTCACCATAGAGAGATATTAATGACTCTCTGGTAACCTGCAAAAGCAGAGCAATACGAGGAAAGAACATTTAGTGTGATCAGAGGAAGCATCTTGACATGTTTCAGTAACTCTCACAGATCAGAATCTCTGTTTAATCATTTGGCAAAAGAGGCTGTTTCTCTTCTACTTACCTCCATGGGAACTCGCTTGTGTCTATTCCAGCTTGATGAAGCTCATCAACGTATTGTAATGCTTCCCGACATTCCTCTCGATCATCATAGAACTCTTTCTTATCACCTTCAAGCTGATACGCTTCGTGGCCTTTCCCTGCTACCACCTGCAAAGAAAGTAAATCAGTGTCAAGAAACACCATTGCATAATGTAACTTAGAAGCTGAGATTACTTTAAAGAATTTCAATCCAGCAACCTTAATAACACACCAGGGAAAGTAAAAAAGGTGTACAGAGAATGGGTTTATTTAAATACTTACAACCATGTCACCTTCTTCACCCATCGCAACAGCACAACGCACAGCTACACGTCTAATGTCGTGAAGGAAGAGTCTATGACCATTTGCCAATGGAGGATAGTAATCATGTTCTCCGTGTTTCAGATACTCTTGCATCGTCCATCCAATCCCAGCCAACATGTCATCCAATATGTCCACTGAAATCACATTTAAAGAGTTTTCTACCTGTTACACATCAAGGGTTATAGACTCGAGCTAATCTCAGATTTACTCACATGGATCTTCATTCCCCGGATTATCAGATGTCAACATCGTCACATCACTCTTTTCAGTTGCGATTTTCGTCATAACCGGTCGTTTCCCTCTCTCAGTCTCACCCGCACAGCCAATAACTTTAACAAATCAGACGACAATACATATAAACACCATAAGAACTAGTGGATATGGATTAAATAGACGTAAGATGTATATACCAGTAATGATTCTTCTTGGCTTAAGCTCTCGAACCGAATCAAGCAGCCTTGACAAACCATCAGGTGTGTTAGCATGATCCACAATAACACCAAAAGCTTGTTCCTCATCAATCAACTCACACCTCCCCGGGACAGCATCGACTTCCTCAACACCTCTAACAATATCCTCAAGAGGAGCTCCGACAGCTATCCCGACAGCAACAGCAGCAAGAATGTTATAAATGTTATGCCGTCCTAACAAACCAGACGAAATTTCCAGTATACCCTGAGGTGTATTGACCAAAACCTGTGTCTCAAACAAAGACAGCTCAAACTTCAACGGGTGAACATCCGCTTTCGTGTTCTCCATTGCAAACGTCACAACAGGAACATCAGGGTTCCCTTGCTGGACGAAAAACGCTGCGTTTGGATCGTCAATGTTAACCACTTTCCTGTGTCTTTCCGGGTCGACCATTCTTGCAAACAACTTGGCTTCAGCATCTCTATACTCCTCATCAGTACCGCGAAAGCCACTATCCTCTCTGGCTAAATTCGTGAAGACCGCAATGTCGAAATCAACTTCGTCGCATTTCCCTGAAGCGAGTTCTTGAGGAGAAGCTTCCATAACCAGAGCTTCGGTTCCATTATGCAACATCTTCGCCATCATACTCTGAACCAAAACAGCATCAGGACTCGTCGTCGTTGAATCCATCTTGTTATCTCCATGGACGTAACAAGAAACACTGCTGAACATTCCTGTTCTCACACCCATAGCTTCATAGAGGCTTTTAATCAAATACGTGGTGGTCGTCTTCCCGTTAGTCCCCGTGACTCCGATAACCGCCATGTCCTTCGACGGATGCCTATAAAACGAAGAAGCTAACGCAGCCAAGACTGCTTCGGTGTCTTCGACGATGACGAGCGCTCTACAGCCTAACGTATCTTCAATATCGATCTCTTTGCTAGCCACAACCGCCACCGCTCCTCTCTTGTCAGCTTCGCTCAGGACGGAGTCGTCTCCTCCGTCGCAGCACACGAAGAGATCTCCGGCGCTTACGCCTCGCGAATCGTGCTGGATTCCGGTGATCTCGACGTCTAAGTCGCCGTAGACTGAGATCGGCACCACTTTGCTCTCGTCCAAGAGCTCGGCTAAGCTCAGTCTGAACTTAGGCTCCACGATTCTCGCCTTGGATTCGCCGAAATCATCCAAATCGAACTCGAATTGATGCTCCTTCTTCTTGCTGATGATCCTAGGGTTCCCTTCCTCGTCGACCCAGTCTTCTTCGTCGGAAGCTTCGGTTAATCCAGTCAGTTTATCGATCTCGTCTAAATCCACAGCTTCTTCTTCGTCAAGCTCGTCGGTGACGTCATCCTCTTCTTCTTCTTCCTCGTTTGTCTTCTTAGACGACGCCGTTTTGGGAGGATTAGGTTGGAGCAGTCCTTTTTTAACGAACTCGCTGCGTTTCATTGAGATGGCTCTATCAATGTCCGAGAACAGATCGCCTCCGGATTCCACGTCATCGCGTCCCGTCTCGGGCGCGTCTTCCACGTCAGCGATGGCCGAGAGGTACGTGTTTCGATTCTTCTCGAAGTCTTCTTCCTCCAGCTTCCGCGCTCTGGCGGCTTGGCGCTGTATCTGCTGAAACTTGGAGACGCCGTGCATCGAATCCTCCGGGGCTTCGGGCGGGTCGTCGTCCGCCGGGTTCGGGTAAGAGCTACGACGGGTGGGGCCCGCCGCTAGCTGAAGATGACGACGGGGATTTCGGGAGAATGGTGAGTATGCCGGTTTGAAGGAGAAGGAAGAGGAAGAGGTGGTTCGACCTAGAGAGAGGAAGACGGGGTGAGGAGAGAAGAAAGTGAAGGCCATTGGAGAGACAGGAGAGTGAGTGTGATGAAGAAAGGTTTTTTGAAGGGGATAAGAGTTTTTCTTTTTGTTGCGAAACGATAATACGATGCGTTTTCGAGTGTTAGTGATACGAGGTGGGTTTGAACTTTGAATACAGTATAGACAGGCGTAATAATGACCAAGCCCACCAAAATAGCCCACTTACAATGGTAACAGATAATAGGTTGATTTGATTCCTATATCTGCCATCTTAGGAATTTATTGAAGATTTCTTTTTTTTTTTATATGCCCTATCCGGTCGATTCTAGTAAGAATGCACTTATTGCTAAAAAATGGATTTAGTACGAAGCCGTCACTATACTCCCTAGCTAGGTTTGGAGTACATTCCGACTAATATTAAAGTACAACTCGGCTTGTACTCGTATTTCCCCGTAAAATCAAATACTCAGCAGTGATCAAGTCAAGTAACAAATACTTCAAATAAGAACTTTCAAATACAAGCTAAATATCAAGTCTTTAAAAGAAATTAAGTAATTTACTCGTTTGGACTTGTTACTCGTTCCTAAATACTTCTTTTTTTGTTTAATCAACATTGGCATAAGTTTTTATAGTTTCGATTCGAAACTTTCGAAACCTTATTCCACTTAAATTTTAAAATTATGTGAGCCGTGATTCTTTTTACTTGACTTGTTTGTCTCGTTTCACTTTAAAAATCAAGTACTCGACATCGTTAAATCAGATAATAAGCCGTTTAACTTGTTATATACTTTTTTGTTTACATATTATTCGCTAGTCGTTTCTAGAATTTTTAATTAACTATTAAAAATATATTGTCTTTTATTGTAACTAAAATCAGATGAACATATTAGAATGATATAATTAGTTTTTTGATTAAAAAAGATAGCAAAATTCGTATGATTATTTTTATGAGATTTTTTTTTAGTTACTTACAATTTTGAAGTAATAAATATTTTTAAAATGAGTACTTGATTTTAACAACAAATCGGATCAAGTAACTTGCAAGTACTATTCTTTCTCTTAAGTAATTGATATAGTAAGTAACTGTTTTAAACAAGTAAATTCCAAATCGTAAATATGATTATTTGACCAAGCCAAGTATCAAGCATTCGAAAATCAGCAAATACTTGGTTTGTGCCCACTCCTTATTGTTAGGGGTATACCAATTGTCTAGCACAACTCACTATGTAAATAATTATGGTCGGAACCTAAACACTGACTGGCTAAGCAGTGATACTTTGGTCGAAACCCAAATGCTGGCTGGCTAAGCAGTGATACTTAGTTCCCAACAAGTATCAAACTCAGAACAAATATGGATACACGCTGAGCTCTAAAAAATTATCACTGGACTACTACAGCGTTGGTTGTTTACTGAAGAAATAAAACATGAGTTACAATAGAAAATCGGCAAAGTTAAAAAGACAAAGCCAGAAAGTTCGCAGAAAGAACAATTCCAGAGACAAAAACCAGAACGAAAGAACTATAAACGATTACTAGGACTATCTAAACAACGAGACCAGAAAGATATGCCAATAAACTACTAACTAGGATGAATTAGCAACAAATGATGTCAGTTGAAAGTAGGGATGTTAAAATGGGTTCAAACCCGCGGGTTCTTAATGGGTTTTAGAAAAAATAATGCCCATTTAGACCCATTTAGCTAGTCGGGTTTCAAATGGGTAACCCTTTTAAGACCCATTTATTAAATGGGTTTTCACTAAAATAAATGGAGATCCATTTAACCCGTTTATGTTTTTTTGTAATTTAACATAAAATTAGATTTGTGGTTTATGCGGAAATTTTTGATTTTGATGTTTTTGACGTAAATTTTTTGATTCTACAGTTTTGGCAGAAAAATTCGATTTTGTGGTTTTGGCGAGAAAACTCAATTTGTGATTTTTGCGGGAAAACTCAATTTTACGATTTTGGCGGAAAAACTCGATTTTACGATTTTGGTGGGAAAACTCGATTTTTGTGGTTTTGGCGGGAAAAACTCGATTTTACAGTTTTGGCGGGAAAATTCGATTAGTGTTTTGATACGAAAACTCGATTTGTGTTTTTGGCGGGAAAACTCTATTTTGTGGTTTTGGCGGGAAAACTCGATTTGTATTTCTGATAGGAAAACTCGATTTTACGGTTTTTAGCGGGAAAAATCGTTTTACGGTTTTGGTGGAAAAACTCGATTTGTGGTTTTGGTGGGAAAACTCGATTTTACGATTTTGGCGGGAAACTCGATTTTACGATTTTGACGGGAAAACTTAATTTTGTGGTTTTGGCGAGAAAACTCGATTTAACAGTTTTGGCGGGAAAACTCGATTTATGTTTTTTGATAGGAAAACTCGATTTGTATTTCTGATCTAAATGGGTCTAAATGAGTTTAAATGGGTACATGTAAATTTCGTGGGTTCTAAATGGGTAGCCCTAATAGGTCTAAACCTATATGGGTCTAAACTTATATGGGTTCTAAATGGGGTGGGTGTTAAATGGGGCGGGTCTAAACGGGTTGGGTTTACCCATATTAACATCCCTAGTTGAAAGACTTCAGCCACTTAACATTACTAAAATCAGAGATTAGGGATCATAAAGTTTCTTAATATATTGTTCACAATTTACCGAAGCCACGAGAACACTGATCCGACTAATCCACTGCTCTAGTCCAAGATTGGGTTTGCATGCATGAACTAACCTTACTCGAATATTACTCCCGGTATAAGAATCTCAAAGATATAAGTAGAGCACTAGAACCAAACATAGGCACCGACCAAATGAAACCATTGGATAGGATAAAACGACATGCCAAGTAGAGAGGCAACTCCCGAAGGACGCACAACAGACTATGTTGCTGCACAGATGCTTAAGCACAAGCAGAAAAACTATCCAACACTCTGAAAAGACATTCGTACTAGAGCCCCTCTTGTGTAAAAAATTATTTTGGTTTTTCACATTATAAAGAGTTAGAATTTTACTATAACTTTATTTTAAAGTAAAAAACCAGAGTAATGAGTAAAAAATAAATATTATTTCATTATAGTAATCCAATTTTTACTATATTATAAAATAGAAAATAGAGTAAGATACAAATGATTTAGGCTCTGATTGTTTAAGACAAGACCTTGACTATTGTTTGTCCTTGTTTTAATTTAGGTTTCGACAGCTAAGATTTTCACTTTATGTTTTTGGCTTTAGAAATTATCGATGTAGAGAATTTGGTTGTTGAAATTTTGGTTACTAGTTTAAATTTTATTAAAATCAAATTGGTACTTATAATTATATTATTATTGAAGATAACACATATATATATATAGATTATAAAACAGTTCATATATGGATCTCAAATGAATAACAAAAAATAAAGGTTTGATTTTCAATCTTAATTTTAATAAAAGTTTACAAAATTAAGTAAACAAAATTAAATAAAAGATTTAGTTACAAATACAGGAAGGGTAAATTATACATAGCTGGATCGCGGAACTAAGGTAGGAAGGAAGGACGGTGGATTTAGGTAGATATACGACGGGTTTAACATATAATAGCTTATAACAAACTCGCTTGTTAGTTCGAACCTCTGATTATCTATTCAAATAGTATTATGCTTGTTTGGTTTGTGTGAAAATGAACTAAAACGCGAAATTAATTTGAAGTATAGAAAATTTTGAAAACGGCCTAGGTCTGATACGAAAAATTGTTGGATCCCTTCGATATCCCCCCCACCCCCTTCATGGTTGGATCGTGGAACTAAGGTAGGAAGGAAGGACGGTGGATTTAGGTAGATATACGACGGGTTTAACATATAATAGCTTATAACAAACTCGCTTGTTAGTTCGAACCTCATATTATCTATTCAAATAGTATTATATGCTTGTTTGGTTTGTGTGAAAATGAACTAAAACGCGAAATTAATTTGAAGTATAGAAAATTTTGAAAACAGCCTAGGTCTGATACGAAAAAATTGGTTGGATCCCTTCGATATCCCCCCCCCCCCCCCCCCCCACCCTCATGGTCAAAGAAGGCAGCAGCTAACACGGTCACCCGTAGCTACATATAACTGCATCCAAAACTTTTTTGTGACACTGAGCAATGATAGACACCTTTCTATTAGCTGTAGATGTTCAAACTAAACAGAACAAGCACCAGCGACAATCAACATTGCACTGAAGTCTAGTTTGTATTTCTTTTTAAGTTCTTGTATATTGAAAGAGTTCTATTTGATTCTTCTTATGTTAACCAGGTCCAGTATCTTGGTCACTGCCAGAACAAAATAAAATCACATGGCCACTTAATTTGAAACGACCACCGCCATTTACAGTTGGTTAATACATAACACCCTTTGTGGTCCCCTTTCCACTTGAGCCTCGTTTCTTCATTTACCCAGCTCATTTCATAACACGTGAGGTATACATGCTAAATGTACATAAGTAACATAACTACTGTTTTCTTAATGTATCATAAATACAAAGAAATGACTTAATTGACGTGGTTATCGTGTACATAACACATTACTACATGCGACTGCCATTCACAATATTAATAAAACTAAAACCCAACCATCGTTCTACATGTCACAGTCTTTAGATAATACGTGTTACAAGATATGGGTAATACGTTGATGTTTTTGTAAGCAATGCAGTTTGATTAATTAACATATTACGATAAAATATGTCAAGATTAACTCCCATTAATTAGGCAATACTGTATATATATATATATATATATATATATATATATATATATATATATATATATCAACAGTGTTCCAGTTTCTAACTTAAGAATTTAGAGCTTATATTGTGTCTAACATGTAACTTATTGTATGATTTGTATGATAACCACTTAATTAATTGCTGTGTAAACTTCATATTCTGCATTCAACATTTGCTTCACATGACTACATGAGTTTCTTACTTTATAAAGTGCACTAGGTGTTTTGCCCGCACATGCGGGCATAAATTTCTTATAAATACTTATTAGTTTATGTCTTATTAATATAAAATCAGCATAATATATTATTATTTATGTTTTTAAATAGTTAAATCAAACATCAAAATATTTATATATGTCAAATACTTTTAATTAAAATATATACTTATTATTGTGTTAAGTTTTTTTAAGACACTCATATCTTAGAGATAGTTTAGAAAATATATTTATATTTTTTATGTTGACTAATATTTAATAATAAATTGTTTTGTATCTTAATTTTTCTTTTAACTTTTATAATAAAAATATTGTTTTCAGATAGGCACAAAAAAGAATATATATAGAAGAATTATCTTTTTATAGTTCTAAAATATTATTTTGTAATCAATTATTTAATATAGCATATATCATATAAACTTTATATCATTAAAATAAATTAGTGAATAGTTAGAAACTAATAATAAATTAATAACCTATCTAAAAGTCTAAAACCTAATAAAAATATGACAAATAAGAAAAGCTAATATAACATATAAATTTAATATTAATAAAATAAAATTCGTTTTTATTTATATAGAATATTCATCAAGGCTATTATTTAAATTAATTATTTAGTGACACAGCTCAAAACAAATAATACACCAATGATAATTTAGCTTAAACTTAATAAGAATATGACAAATAAGCAAAATTACCTAAAATCATGGAGAACATGACAACTAAGCAAATTTACTTCATAAATAATAGTATAGATTCTTCTTGCTTGTATATTTGGGGAAGTTGGAAATATTGATCGATTTTTCCGTGTTTTGATATTACGAAAAAGAAGTAAATGATGAGAAGATGTCTTTTTTTTCTTTCAACTGATGAGAAGATGTCATACGTCGTGATACCTTTGTCGGTACACTATCTAAAATAATTCGTCTACTGAATTTACGTGTATGACAATTGACAAACGATTGTAATATATCACTAGATCTTGACCCGCCCAACCGGGCGGGTATTTATTTTATGTTTTTAGTTTTTTTTATTTATAAATGATATATTTAAAATATTTAAACATAAATTTAGATTGAAAATTAACATTTGTAGTTATAATAAAAATTAAAAGTTAAAAAAATATTTTGATATAAATTTTAAATTCCGAATTAAAATAATATAGAGATGGGTCATAATTTTTCAAATTCTAAATCTTAACATTATTGATAAAAAATCAAATAATTTATAAATAAATAAAATATGTAAACATATTTGAAATTAAAATAAATTTGTTAAAAAAAATCTTACGCCATTGTTGTTTATTTCTATAGTTTGACCTGTGGCTGTATAAATATTTGCTTTCACTTCAATTTTTTCTTTGTTCTAATGATAATATCTATATATATATATATATATATATATATATTATATATATAAATTAATATGTATTACATAATTGTTAGTATAACATTTTAAAACAAAAAACTATTTATTACTTTAAATAATTATATTATATGATTTTAGTCGTCTATTATATCACAGTGTATCATATAAAATCTAATATTTATAACTAATTGGACTTATATTATAAAAGTGTTATACTAACAATTTATAAATAAAATATTTTATATTTTATTTATATGATATATAAATTGATTTTGATGTGTGATTTTATTTATTATTTTTATTAATACGTATTGAAAAATATTTAATGTTAACAAAAAAAATATAAGGAAATTTATTTTGGCTAAGATTCATTCTATTAAAGAAATCTATTATTTAAATTAGGAAAAAACATTAAATACTTAAATCTATCATTTAAATAAGGAAAATACAAAATTCTCTACTAATATTTGTTACCAAACAAAATTTCTTTTTTTTAAACTCATATCCTTATTACCAAACAAAAGCTTAAAGTATTTCTACTTTAATAAGATAGATATGTATCATGACAACTTGACATAAATAGTAATATTCTATTGGACGGCGGAGAGAAACTTTGGTGTAAAGTTAGATGAATTTGATTATTAATAACTTCTTTCTTACTTATATTATTACTACTTAAGATAAGTGGACAACCACACGTATACCGTTACTAGTCAACCAATCATATTAATGGTATACACCACTTTTTATAAAATGCGATTTTCTTATCAAAAAATACGATTAGATTGTACTAACATAACTACATAAGTTATAATTCTTAATTGACTTAGACTAAAAAAAGACTTAAGCTAAACTTACATGGTAACTTGAATTTGTCACTAGTGAAATAACAGAATAAATAAGCAAATAAGAAACTGATTGATAATAGAGAAAAATAATAACCAATGATATATAGTTTTATTTAAATATTTTTTCATAAAAAAACATTATTGATATACTACTCCGATAGCAGTAAAATACATGCATTTGAAAAGACCAATGCTTTGTTCTTTGCAAAAACGATAATTACAAAACTTCGTGACTGGTGAATTAAAAGTCTAAACAGTCGTTGTCACTATCTCAACTACGACAATAACAATTAACAAGTCATAGTCAAAAAATTGAAACCTATATAAATTATATGTATTAATATTTGATGTCTATTTGTCATATAATATTATATTTGATCATACAAAAAACGCATGTAGATCTCATAATGATTTATGCATTCACGCACATAACTCATTAGGACTAAATAAAGTTGCCAGATTCTTCGTGAACATGCATTGGAATTTGGAATATAATTACTAAAACAAGTACGTGGTCTGGCATTTTTTGTACATTTTATTTCCTCGTCTATCATCTGAAGAAATTAAAAGAAAAAATCTATCTAGTTGTTTTCCTGCACCATGTGCAGTAAAAAAATTTAAAATATTTTCTAACAAATAAATATAAATTATATTTAATTTTTATTAATATTATAAATTTTCTTTTTCTTATTAATATTTTAATTTTAAATTGATTTAACTGAACATTAAAATTAAGATAAAAACAATTTTGTTTATTTTGAAATATATTTAAGAATGTGCATGTATATATTTAAAATTATAATCTTAGATAGATTTTTCAATCTATTTATTTTAATTAAATACGTAAAATTGCATAATTGTCAAAAATTAAAATTAAACAATATTTATAAAATCTGTAGATATATATAAAGAAACTAATGATTTTACGATTTAATTTGATTTTATGATTTAATTTTATAATTTTCTAAAAATATGTATATATTTTTGAAATATTTTTAATTTAAATGATATTTCAAAATTTGAAATGCCATAATTGAATATATTTATTTTAATGATGATTTATGAGTTATTACCATATTTTTAAAAAGTCCAAAATATAAATCGACAATAAATGTAATACATGAGTTATTACCATATTTAAAAAGTTTACCAAAAATATAAATTAACATTAAATATAATTGTCCATGTCATATTAATCTATAAGACATGTCACCAATTTTAGTAGCCATGTCATATTATTTTTGTGAAAATAATTGTAGAAGACATGTGGCAAAATCACTTCTCAAATATAGTCTAGAGGATGAAAATTTCATAATTTTCAAAAAATTAAAATTAAAAAATATTTATAAAATCTGTAGATATATATAAGAAACTAATGATTTTACGATTTAATTTGATTTTATGATTTAATTTTTGTAATTTTCTAAAAATATGTATATATTTTTGAAATATTTTTAATTTAAATGATATTTCGAAATTTGAAATGCCATAATTGAATATATTTATTTTAATGATGATTTATGAGTTATTACCATATTTTTAAAAAGTCCAAAAATATAAATCGAAACTAAATGTAATATATGAGTTATTACCATATTTTAAAAAAGTTTACCAAAAATATAAATTAACATTAAGTATAATTGTCCATGTCATATTAATCTATAAGACATGTCATCAACTTTATTAGTCATGTCATATTATTTTGTGAGAATGATTGTAAAGAAGACATGTGGCAAAAATTGTCCATGTCATATTAATCTATAAGACATGTCATCAATTTTAGTAGTCATGTCATATTATTTTTGTGAGAATGATTGTAGAAAAGACATGTGGCAAAATCACTTCCCAAATATAGTCTAGGGGATAAGCGTAGTTTGATATAATAATTTCTAAAAAGATTTTCGTCAAAAAAAAAAAAAATTCTAAAAAGATACCTGTTAGATAACCAACCATAGCGGATAGACCCGATAGCAAAATATGAAAAATAAAAGAAGAAAGAACATGCAGTATTGGGATCGGCTACTCTATAGATATATTATTTTGTTCACCACTCTATAAATAGAAACAATTACACTGTAAGACAGTTTTGAAGTTTTTATTACACAAAAAGACAGTTTCAATTCCTAGAACACTTTTTTCTAACAGCGTTTTTTTTTTTTAAATAATTAGTCAACTTGTAACTAAGTATAAGCTCAACCACACATCCCTCTTCTCATTCTGTGGTCTAGATTAAATCTGACACAATTGACAAAATTCATATCTGTTTCATTTTCTAACCATTGGATTTTTTTTAATGGTTCATATTTATTATTTTGCAAAAAACCACATTCACCATCTCCACTTTGTATTATTTTTTTCTTTTGTTCTGAAGATCAAAATTGTAATCATCTTTCGGACCCGAAACGAATCTAAATTTTTTTTTTCAAATTTTGCATTCTCTATTTTTTTAGAAAATTCATATTTGATTTTTAAATTTTCTTTTTCAAATTTTTTTTATGAAATCGTTTTCTCCATCACTCGATCTATCTTTTGAGATCTGTGAAGCTATAGTTTTGAGATATATGTTAGATGCCCAACATGTTATGTATATGTGTACATTCGTTAGTGTGCATGTGTACATTCATTAGTGTACATGTGTACATTCGTTATTACTCAAAAACAAAAAATGGTGTTACATGTGAGTGTCTATGCATCAGTGTACAGGTGGACACCACAAATTCTTATGTCCAAGCCACCTTGAATCTCAGCCGTCATCAGCTTTCAATCCGTCACGACTTCCTTTCTTTACGGCCATGTCTCCTCTGTTGCTTCGTCATCTGTCTCCTTCTAGTCCCCGTGTTTGTCGCATCCTTCTCGTCACTCTTTCAGCGCCTCTTTTTCGTCATCGTCTTCGTCGCTTCTTTTTTTCATCGTCTTCGTCGCTTGCTTCTCTTCGTCACCTCTGTCTTGCCGTTTTCATCTCCTCCATCTCGCCGCCTTCGTTATAAAAGCTCGATGAGCAACAATGGCCAATTTTGATTTTATTGCACATCTGGTCCCTAGACATTTTGGATATATTCATTTCTGACCCATACGTTTCTGATTTGCAAATATACCATTTCAAATTGATTTCATACTTTTTAATTGTACATGCCATATTTTTCATAATTACAAAAATGGGTCTTTGAACTTTCTAGATGTTTCAATTCGGCTCTTAATTTTCAGGGTGTACATGTGTACAAACCCAAATATAATTTGACACATTGTGCACATAGATAAACATGCAACATAGTACACATGTACACACTTATTTGTGTACAACATTTACATTGTGCTCCTCTACTATTATCACTTTCCATTATATGTACACAAATCAAAATCAATTCTCAATACAAAGAGTATCATTTACAAACAAAACTCTCACCCCTGCACACATGTGTACAACCAAATAATGTACAACCAAATGATGTTCATGTGTACATACAAATATTACTATCATGTACAATGATTCACTTGAATAATTGTGTCCACTTGTACACCGATGCATAGACACTCACATGTAACACCATTTTTTTGTTTTTGAGCAATAACGAATGTACACATGTACACTAACGAATGTACACATGTAACTACGAATGTACACATATACACTAACGAATGTACACAACTATATACAACTTTACACATTAACTTTTATTGTACACATGTACACTAATGAATGTACACAACTTTAGAACATGTTGGGCATCTAACATATATCTCAAAACTATAGCTTCACAGATCTCAAAAGATAGATCGAGTGATGGAGAAAACGATTTCATAAAAAAAATTTGAAAAAAGAAATTTAAGAATCAAATATGAATTTTCTAAAAAAATAGAGAATGAATTAGGAAGAAGACAAGGAGAAAAAGAAGGAGAGGAGAGAGATAATGCAAGTTGGAAAGAAAAAAAAACGTGGTGATGATTAAGTAGAGAGGAGAGAGATAATGCAAATTGCAAAATGTGAAACTATTTTGGTCACATGAATTAATTTAGTTAACTATTTTTTTGTTTTAGTTAGAAAAAACTACCTCAGTAGTTGAAACTGCTGAATATTGTAATAAAAATATGAAAACTGCCTCTTAGTGTTAATATACTATTCAATATTTCAATATACACATTAACTTGTTGATATATAAATGTATACACACGTATTAAATGTGCATGTGTAAACACGTAATATGACATAGATGGTTACGCTACTAATTAACAAGATTAGTGTGTGAAGAAATTAGACTAATCATATTCATTTTTGTACTTGGGAAATGTTCAAGGACTGACATAATAACAATCATTAAAAGTAGATGTATTACTTATTTCAATTACTTGAATTCTATTCTAATGGTTACATTTCCGATAGAGAAAAAAAGAAAAGAAAAAAGAAAAGTTTGAGCCAAAAAAAAGAAAAGGTACACTTTTATTGACAGACCTTTTACTGTAAATGTAGTATATGTTTCTTTTTATCTTCAACTCTGTAATGTATATGTTTCACCAAACATTCACACACACACACACATTTATAGGGAGAATGATTTATTCATATCTCAACTTATTTCAGATACAACAATTAATTCATAAGGTTACAGATTATGCGCAGACATACACGTCAATTCAATTTTTTTAATTCAATTCAGTTTTTACATCGAATGTAACAGGAAGTTTAATGAAAAAATAAAACTACTACTTCAAATTTATCTAGTACCAAACCACACTTGTAACCCCTTCCCCATTACAAAAATTACTAAGGGTTAATATCTCTATTGACAGAGTTCAATGATGAATGACATGCTAATTCAACTGACACATCAGATATTAACATCTCTATTGCCTAAGTTATATATAGTATGATGTTGTAATCAGTTTAGCATCCAACTCGTTATTTAACTTTTTTCTCATTATTTAACTTCATCAAGATATATATCATAATTTTGAAATTTGAATATCTAAGTTTAAAAATAATTGAGTTAAAATATTAGGTATGCATGATATGATAACCGAGTTCAGATACTAATTATCTAATTTTAGCTAAATTGATGCATGAATATTCTATTCCCCCATGCATTTGTAGATAAGAAGATGACAGAAATAAAAGCTTTATTTGAAAGCATTGTCTTATATGTGAAACGATCCGCAAAATTACAGTCTCTTCACTCTCACGTCCCTCTCCTTCTCTTCGTTTTCACTTATTTATTTTGCAAATTAAAAAGGTAGTTGGTTATCAAAAAAGAAAAATTTAAAAGGTAGTTGTAAATTATTATCATAAATAAAAATCCCACTGTCATGAAAATGTCTGCTTGCCTGTTAAAAAGAAAACAAAATAAAAACGTCAGATGGTCTAATAAAGATCTATTTTCAATTGGTCTTTTGATTATTTACATTTCTCTTCCAATCATATCTTATTTTATAAAGAGTCTTACTTCATCTTCCTCCTCCTCTCCCTCCTTCTCCAGGACGAGACTAAAAGCCTCTTTAATGGTGAGGGGACCCATCTCCAAGAATAAACAGTAATCCTCATTTATTGTCCTTACAAATTTTCTTGAATACGGAAAAAGATCCTTTTTTTTTAATTAGAAGGATAGAGGAAGTGACAAGGGTCCCTTTGCAAAAGATCTTCAACCTCAATCATGTTTTAGCCCTTTTTCTTTTGTATGTGGAAACAAAAATTTGCGGTTTTTTTAACTCTTAAAAAAAAGTTCATCAGTCCATGACAAAGCTCAGTGCTTGATTGGCTCCACTGACTCCATAAAGAAAAAGTTTGCATTTTTTTCTGTCCCATTTCAACCTCAAAGCTCAGTGGTAAGCAAATCTCTGATAGATAAGTCTTTACAAGCGCATATATACATGTACATATTACATTATTACACTAAAGGAAGTTTTTTTTAGTGAAGAAACTGAAAATCTCAGTTTAGGGTTTAGAGTAGGGATTAAAAAGGAAACCCAGAAAGTAAAACTGACAGTTTTGTATTCTGAAGATGTAATTTTCGGACACGACTTCAAGAATCCTCTGTTTTTTTTGTTTATGTTGGTATTTTCATATTTTGTCTAAAAGATCAGGGTTTCTGTGTGTGTTTCAGGTTATTGGGAATCATTTTTTTTTACTAGATTGAAGTTGAAGACATGATTTTTGAATGATTTGAGTTATTTGATAATCAATGGAGAAAAGGAGATCACCAAGAAGCAGCAAGAGTCCTGGAACTCCAATTTTCCCTAAAAGCCCTCTTGTCTACGAGAGTTACAAGTCTGGTTGTGGTTGGAAATTGATTAACTTCTTCGATTTTAGACATGTTAAATCTGGTAATAAGAGACTGAGTTCACAGAAGAAACCCATCAGAGACTCTGCTGGTTAGTAGTACTGTTAAGTGTTGTTTCTTGGATCACTTCATGATCTTAGTTTTAAATTTTTGCTTCTTGTTTTGTTGGCAGGGAATGTTTATACGAAAAGCCAGCTTGACTTGCTCAAGAGACTTCATGAGAGATGTCAGTGTCATGATGTAAGTTTTTACAAAATTGTTTAGTTTTTTTGAGTTGGCTTTTTTGGAAGGAGAAAACTGAATCTCTTGATATGTTCAGCGGATTGTGGAAGGAGAGAACTCATGTAAGCCTAAAACGAGGAGAAGATCCTTTAGTTCTGAAAGAGAAGACGAGAGCTATGAATCAAAACCTGTTCAGGGTTTACTAGAGAGAGAGATAAAGAGGATCAAGAATGCAAAGGAGGAAACTTCTTTGAGTGAAGTTGAGAAGACAGTTGAGAAGGCTAAGCAAATGGATCTGAAGAATGGGAGAGATTGTAAAAAGAAGAGCTCAGAGATTAACCTTCAAGTTTGTGTGAATGAAGCTGCTGAAACATTGATCAGTTCCAAGGCAGAGGAGAAAGGGAAAGAGCGGTCTAAGCAGTTCATGGAAGCATTAGATATTCTAAGTTCCAACAAAGAGTTGTTCATTACACTCTTACAAGATCCTAACTCATTCTCAGCCAAAAAAGGTCAAGACTTAGAGAGACCTCATGTGAAGGAACGGCGTGATAAATCTCCTTCAATTATAGCTGATGATTTGGATAATATTGTTCTCTTGAAGCCTAGACTATCAAGCTCGGTTGACGATAGAAAGTACTTGAGATTCAAACATCTAACCAAGAAGTTGAAGCTTGTTGTTGGATCTAACAAAGACACCGAGGCTGCTGGCGATGTTTCTACCAGTTCAGTTGGCTATAGAAGCCCGGAGTCACCAGTGTTTAGGCGCAAGAAACGAGTTGAGTCTGATGTCTTCAAGCTAAGCATTGAGAAGGATGTTTCGCCAAGGAGGTTCACAGTGGAAAGGCAACAGGAGAGATCAGATTCTTCACCGGTTTATGAAGTTCCTAAAGCACTGAGTAGCTTACAGACAAAACTCAAAGAGAGAAGACAGAGGCTGGAGAAGAGAAGAGAGAGCTTCAAGTTGTGGTCCTTGGACAAGGAGGACTTGGAGGTTTTCGATCCAAACACAAGCCTGAGAACTCCTGTAGAAGACGGACTAGAGGAAGATAGTGGAGTCAGTTCTGTAAGTTCTGTAAGAAACCATAGATGTCTCCTCTCTGATGTTTAATCTATTGCCTTAAATCGTTGCAGGAGTCTAGTGTAAAAAGACAGGAACAGGAGCAACCGAGTCCTGTCTCTGTACTAGAGAGGATTCATATGTTAGACGAAACAGTTGGCCCCAGAAACAGTTAGTCTCTTGTCTCTGATCGATCAATGATTTCAATCTTTTTAATCACTTAAGTCTCACTATTTCTTTACTTTCATGCGCAGAAGAGCAGATTGGATTGTTATCTTTTGATCTTCTCGAGAAAGACTCTGTTCATGAGTTTGTGAAGCAACTTCTCCAAGCTTCAAGACTGAACTGGACCAATCTTATGGCGAGATGCAACGAAGAAACATCACTGCTAGACGAATTCTCGCACGGCAATCACAACAACGACCAGCTTCTTCTTGTTCTTGACTACACAGACGAGATTCTCCGAGAGATTTACCGTCAAGATATCAAGTTTTGGCCTTTCAAGCCGTCTCAGAGCTCGAGAGTGGTCAATGTACCAGCTTCCTTTAGAGAGGAAGATCTGATACACGAGACGTTGAGACGTTTTGACTGGAGTTTACTCTGCTGTGACACTCCAAAAGCATTGGATCAGGTCGTTGAGGCTGATCTGATAAAGCCATCATGTCTTTGGTTGGATTGTGGTGGTGAAGCTGAAGGTGTTGTCTCTGATGTCGTTGAAAATATTATGCAAGGGTTGGTGCTTGAGATATCTCATGAGCTAAGAACAATGCAGATTAGGTGTATGGATTAATCTGGTATCTCTATGGACTATTCAACATTTTTTTTGCTATGTATATAAAATAATTTCAGTTTGAGAATATAATCTTCATAATTAGTTTTCTGTAGGGCTGCGATTTCCTTTAGAATGTGGTTAGTTCAGTTTGCATAAAATTATACCAGATTAAACTGAAAAAAGTGGGTTTAGTTTTCAGTTAATTCAGTGCCAAAATTCTTGTCTAAGAGCATCTCTAAAAGACACTCTATAATTTCATATTTGAAGTTTTTTGTTCTCCAAAAGGAAACTTCAAAATTTCAAATTTGAAGTTTTTAGTAGTGAAACTTCAAATATAGAGTGTCACTACTCAAAACTTCAAATTTGAAGTTTTACTTTTTATTTGCATTTTGGTCCTTACGATTATATACTACATTTATGATTCTTAGATATTTTGTTGTTTATCATTTCAATCAATAAAAAAATCATATCTCATAATATTTCATATTTTTTTATAAATTTAAGTTTTACACATAAAACTAAATAAAATCCTTAAAATAAGAAATTTTAAGGTTTTAAAACATTTTTAGATTTCAAATATGAAGTTTAAAAATCTTTAAACTTCAAATATTAAGTTTTGTAAGTTTTAAAATAGAGTGTTTTTTTCTTGTAGTTTAATTTTTAGTTATATATTTATATTTATAGCTTATATATTTACTGTAAGATTTTATTAACTAATATCAATGTTATATTTTTATATATGTGTTAGTTATTTATAAATATTTATGAATTTGTATTAATTATAATAAATATAGGGATCATAGTGTAAAATATAAATAATTTTGAAGTTAGATTTGAAGTTTTGCTTTTAGAGAACAACACTTTGAAACTTCAGATTTAGAGTTTTGAAAACTCTAAAATAGAGAGTCCTTTTGGAGATGCTCTAAGTACAACAAAATTTTCAATTTTCGGTTAGCTTTAATTAAAAAATTAGGCAATTTCGATTTTTTAACGCGAAATAATTATGCTATTACAAACCGAGAAATATTACAGACAATTCTACATGTTTAATATGTTATTTTGGTAATTTTCTTCGCATAATTTCGTTTTTTCTGGGGCTCGAAACTCAAACCTCTAGATGTAGAATCATTAATAAATCATTAATCAAACCATTAGACCAAGGGGGTTTCCACGGACCATTTAGATGAGATATATTATTTTGGTAATTTTCTTCGCTTAGTTTTTTGGCTTAAAATTTTAAAGGTATTTTTGAATTAGTTTGGTATAAATTGGTATAATAAGATTTTTAACTGATTACTAAACCAAAATAATACTCAAATTCTATATAAATCTGTCATTTGAAATTTTATAAACAAACTTAAATTTAAAACCAAAAATTTTGGCTGAGTTTGGAATCTAAGACCTGTTTTTCTGAATTTAAATTATCCAAAATATTTTCTTTAGCTGCTCTAGTTGAAAAAGGAAGCTTCTGTTCAGCCAAAAGGTTTTGATTTTGACCAATTTAGAGATTTTGTATTGGAATCAGTTGTACACTTGTACTTGTGCACAAAAAGAAGTATTGGAATCAGTTAGGGTTCTAGCTTTTGCAAAGAACTTTATTTTTCTTGTATCAGCTTCGATAACGTGGATCAAACTGAATAAATGTTAAACAAAATAATTATTCAAGCAAATACAAATATGCAGAACAAATGTACATTATATGTTTATCAAACAAATTTACTAAATATCATATTTATTAAATGTTAAACTCATTATTTAAGGCTAGCACAAAATTTGTACGTGGAAATTTATGCATGATATTCTTAAAATCCACGTCCCTGGCAATGAACAAAACATTTTCTTTTCCCATGAAGATTTTCATGAGTATGTGGATGTGTATATGTACGTCTGCGACATCAGTATTTCTCATAACGTTTTCTGAAAAACAAAGAAAAAGAAAGATTAACACAATTGAAAAACTAAAAAGTCAACTTAAAAATACTAAAATGAAAATTTCCAACGGTAATGCTTAGTGGGATCATTCACTACAAATTCATAACATCCAGCTGATTTTGGAACACCTTAGCACTTAACGATTTTTGCCTTGGTTTGTAGTATTTTATAGTGTAGGATTCAATTCCGCGTGGTTTTCTTGGATCATAAGCAATAAACTCATCCACTTGATATCTTGAGTTGTAATTCTTCAGTGCCAAATTAATACAACTTTTAAGCTTTTTGGGATCGTAGTTGACATGGATTTTCGTGTTCTTTTCATCCCAAACAACGGTAATTCCTATGGGACTTTGGTCGGGGTGGAACCCGCCACTTTGTTTTTAACTTTCTACTTTGAATTCATTATCTCCTAAGCTGGATATAATCTTGGAGATATCACTTTATAATCAAATTAGTGTGTTGCGTTATCCCATAATGAATGCAGAGAAAAAAAAAAGATTTTTTATTTCGTTTTATGAAATTATTGTTGATGATACAGATGTACGGTGTGTATAGAGTTAAAGATATGAATACTTAATAGTTATAGCAAAGATGACTGAGTTTAAACTTATTGTTTTAAGTTGTTATTTTGTGTTTCGTCTCATAAAAATAATTTCCAGTACATTCATATATATTAATAAAACAAATTCTAAAATTTATATGCTAATGATTTCTCATTTTTATGTGAGTAAAATGTTGTTTCATTTGTAAATAGCTAAATCTAGCATATATAAACAAATGAACAAAAACATGGATCAATATTTGTTTTATATGATTGTAGTTTATATTGTTAGTACATTAACTGTTTGAAATAATCAAATAAATGAATATTTTCAAAAACATAAGTTGAATTGTTTTCATTCAATTACATATATTGTAAATTTTATAAGGAATATATTTTTGAGTATCCCTTATATATTAAAAGAGAAGACTTTAAAAAATAACAACCTCAATTTTGTATTAATTGAGAAAGGCCCCTTCTTACGTGACAAGTTTTTAAGAGGTCAAAAATTCTACGTGTCACTCTTAGAGGATATTTGAGCAAACCATAGTATTAAAATTAATTTGACCAAACGTGATGTATGTCGCATATTTTATTTCATTATCATAAATCCGACATTTTCAATAGATTATCATCGCGAGGTTCATATTCTTTTTTGCGACCACTATTAAACCTCTCATATGTTACAAACCTGCATATATGTTCGAGCATAAGAATATCATATCATGGAGGTTATATATGAAGCATCCTAAACTAAAAATTAAACTCCAAAATGAGGTTCTCTAAAAGCATTCAACGTTTACGGTTGAATGCAAATGAGCAGTCTCTGTTTTATGATGATGGAGATAAGTGGGGACTGATTGTTCTATGACTTCATGATAATCTTCGATAATATAAAGTCTGAAATGAGGTTCTGTAAATGCAATTTGATTTTTTTTTCATTTCGTGTTAAAGGTATAATTAGATATAGGTCAGTTTTTGTGTTAAAAAGTTTATTGGTAATCTTGGACAGTGAAGAACAAAAAAAAACTAAGAAATAAGTTCTTGAGTTGGTTTCAGTTCTTTCTGCATTTGTATCAAATTGAATCGAATCAAAATAAATATAGACTGACGACGAAGATAATAACTTTTATTTAAATTTAAATTAACCTTTACATAGATGTCTATAGGGGATTTAAATGTTCTAAAGATTATGTATATTAGATTAGTCTTGAATTGTCTTTAAATAATATAATTTTCTATTGTACTTCGGTATAAAATATTATCGTATTAGTTTGCCTTGATGCATATGAGAATATTAAAAAAATGGATTTTTTTTTGATATAGACTATAACTTTTTCAGCAAATCATAAATATTTATTGCTATATCGATTATTAGGCAAATTATACGCATCGAGAATGATCATTTAAAGTATATTTCCCCTATAGGTTGACTTCATAGTAACTAATTAATGTTATTACTCAAATTAAAGAAACTCAAATATGTGGCAATTTAATAAAGTTTGGCGACCAAGACACCTTATTTTTATGGATGTTACCTAAATAAACAAATGGGTACTTGGCCTAATATAAAAAAACAAATTTAATTAAAAATATATTATTTTACATGTTACGACTTTATTAAACAATGAAACAACATTTATTAATTTTTAGTCCATTTTTGATTAAAAAATGTCAATCGTCTTAAAAACATCAAATATAAATATATTACCTAGATTATTTAGGAAAATAAATTTATGCATATTATTAATTTTACACAAAAACTTTACAAAATCGCCAATATTAAAATATAAAGCAAGATATTCGATCGTAATTTAGACTTCTATACTCCAAAATATACTAATCAACGTATAAACAATTTAAAATCATATATATTTCTATATGTAAACCAAACAAATATTTATATTATACATTTTCGACCCAAAAATATTTATATTATATTTTTTGTATATTCATCCCGCACAAGTCGCGGGTCTTGTTCTAGTATTGTAGTATTTAGTAAATATTACCAAAGCCTTGTAATATTTTCCTATGAAAGTGATGGACATGTACTAGAAATTCTGTCAGGCTACGCCCAGATTTTGGACAAATAATTTTGTATTTAATATTTAATAATACATGTATATTCATTACTTGGCTATTTTGGGATTGGATTTTGGTCTGAGTGGTTTACATAGTGGATCGTAAAAGATGATCGGTTCATCCACTGGCATTAATCGGAATGTATTCTAAGTTCGGGCTAGGCAGTGTGGTATATATTCAGTCTACAGAAACTCTGTATATTCACCTCGTGCAAGTCGCGGATCTTATTCTAGTATTGTAGTATTTACTAAATATTATCAAAGCCTTGTAATATTTTCCTATGAAAGTGATGGACATGTACTAGAAATTCTGTCAGGCTACGCCCAGATTTTGGACAAATAATTTTGTATTTAATATTTAATAATATATGTATATTCATTACTTGGCTATTTTGGGATTGGGTTTTGGTCTGAGTGGTTTACATGATGGATCGTAAAAGATGATCGGTTCATCCACTGGCATTAATCGAAATGTATTCTAAATTTGGGCTAGGCAGTGTGGTATATATTCAGTCTACAGAAACTCTGTAGCACTAAGTGCGTTCTTCCCGGAGCCGACCGGATCAGCCGATAAGGTTTATAAAAAAAAAAAATAATAATAATAATAATTAAATCTTCATGCACTAGTCACCTGCAAACCGCCAATCCACTAAAAATCAATAACTAATGTAATGAATTGTGAACGTTGGAAAATGATGTGATGGGAACTGAAAAGCATTGGTTAGAGTTTTGTTGGTAAGTGGATGTTATGAGAACTGAAAAGCATTGGTTAGTTTGTTTATGTAAATTTCTAGTTTATTATGAAATGGTTTGTGTTGGATATGTAGTGGATTTAGGGTTTACAGATGATGAAGTTTGGTTCTTCGGCATGTTAACTATCCATATCTTAAAGAATAGTATGTCTGAAGAAACATGAGAGGATTCATCAGCTGCCAAGCAATTCATGTTCTGTTTTTCTCTGACAAGTGAAAAAGTGTTAATTAATTGGAGGTGTTAGAGTCTGATAAATGTAAATTTCCAGCATATGATGAATGGCTTTTTGCTGGTTACACATTCACCAAAAGGGATGGAAACACTTAAGCATTTCCTATTTGATGTGTGTGGAGTATCTGCAGACTGGAAGATGGAGGATCTGGTGGAAGAAGAGATCAAAGTGATTAACAAAGCCGTTGCATCTGATGAACATGTCATCTGCGCTTTGTGACGAGGGTGGACTCTACTGTTGCCGCAACTCTTGTTCACAAGGCAATTGGAGATAGGCTTCATTATATCTTTGTCGACAACGGACCATTAAGGTCAGAGAATAAGAAATTATTCATTGACTATGCACCTTTGTAGGTATAAGGAGCAAGAACGGGTGATGGATACCTTTGAGAGAGACTTGCATCTACCTGCTGCATGTGTAGACGCATCCGAGCAGTTCTTGAGTCAGCTCAAAGGCGTAGTGGATCCAGAGACGAAGAGGAACATAATTGGAAAGTAGTTCATCAACCAATCACTTTGCCCAGGAGTTAGAGAAAAAAGCATGGGAAGAAGCCTGCTGTGACTGAGTCTTGCCCTCCCCCGGGAACCGATAGGACTCATTCACACACCATGAAAAGTCATCATAGCGTCAGAGGGCTCCCTAAAAACATGAAACTGAAGCTCATTGAACCACTCAAGCTTCTATCCAAAGACGAGGTGTGTTACTGTTGTCTTTTTTTTCCTGCAACTGTCAAGTGTTCTACTAGAGTTTTGTTTGATATATTTTTCTTTGGTGTGTTTCGTTTGTGCGATAAAGATTTGTGAGCTAGGAAGAATCTTGAATGTTCCCGTGGGATTCTTGAAGCGTCACCCATTCCCATGTCCAGGACTGGCTGTTAAAGTCTTGGGCAATCTAACTCAAGGAAATGCACTTGAGGTTTTTCGTCAAGCAAGTTTATCTAGAACCTTGAGCTGACACCATACCCCTAACACTCATTTATCTGTTTTTTTTTGTTAGTCATATATCCTCAGGTTGATGAGAGCTTTTGCAGTGTTCTTGCCTGTAAGATCAGTTGAAGTCCAAGGAGACAGGAGAACACATTCTCATGTTGTTGCTCTTCGGGCAGTTACAAGCCAAGACAGAATGACTGCAGATTGGTAAGCTTCTTTCTTTTCTTTATACTGATGCATACATATATAAAATGCATTTGATATTTCAACTTGCTACTATGTTGATGTGAATACTTGAGTACTTTTTTGTCTACCTAATATTATAAAGTTGGTTAATTCATTTATTGTGGAATTATAGGTATGAGTATGGTTTATTAGAGCATTTTAGAACTGATTATTTTAGGTATCTAAAGTCATATATTTGTGTTCAATGCTACTTTTATTGGTGTCCTTATTTGTTGCTTGTTTATTGCGGTGTAAACGCAAACGCAAATTTCTAGAGTGACAGTGTACTGAGATTGGTGATGTTATTGCAGGTTCAATTTTGAGCACAAGCCTCGGAAAATCTGTAACAGCCTCCTTCAACGATCGAATGGGAATAAAATAATCAGATCAATTTGGAAATTTTGGTGTATGGATGTCTGCAATTCTTCGACCATGTAAAAAAAGATTGTTATTCATCATCAACCATCTAACACGGATGGTGATAATACATACTTTCTATAACAAGCAGTCTCTGGTTTTCTGATAAAACAATTATTGATCTAAAACTCGCGTGACATAAATGTGATGAACTTACATTAGTAAGGAAAAAATGTCTTGTACATAGTTTGTGATGCAGCAGCAATGCAGCATCATAACTTAAACGACAAGTTTGCTTCTTTCTAGTTATTTCCTTTTTACTTAAGGTTTATGTTTTTCCTTTTCTATTTAGGTTTAAGATTTCTATTACGGTTTAAAAGTTCTATATAAAGAACTCTACTATGGCTTTTGTAAGACAGACTTGAATTAATAAAGATATTGGTTTTCTTAAGAGCTTTCACAAGCACTGCGAAGAGTATTCGCAACCCTAAAGAGTTCTAACAAACACTGCGAAGAGTATTCGCACCCTCTTATCCCGTTTTTGAAGTTATCTTCAAAAAAACGTTATTGGCTTCTCGATCAAACCCTTGATCTTGAAGTTACATAGCTTCCGCTCTCTATCAGTTGGTATCAGAATCAGTACGTTTCTGGTTTCCTTCTCTCGTCATCATGACAAAGAAAACGACAGAGGGAACTTCTCAGGATTTAACAGAATTACGAGCCCTGATGTTAGAGATGCAAGCATCTTTCGCCACTACCATTCAGACGTCGATGCAAGCCTCTCTCCAGCAGCTTAGCGATAATATGGTGGCACTAACGGCGCAAATCAACGGCTTAACCACCATGGTCACAACTCGCTTGGACCTTCCAGCGCAGCCAATCGCACCGGCGCCACAGCCACAGAACCTTCCATTACCACAACACCAACCTCAGCCCCACCATCAACACCCTCTTCGCCATCCCCAGCATCAACAACAACATCATCACCGAATTGATGATGCACGAGCTCGTGACATCTACGAAGAAGAAGAAGAAGATCACAGGCGCGTATACCGTGATGATCTACGCCAACGAGACATGATGAATAATCGATGGGAGAAAAATATTAAGGTTGATATACCAGAGTTTCATGGTGGTCTAAAAGGCGATGATCTCGTTGTTTGGTTGATCTCGGTCGAGGAAATCCTTGATTTCAAGCAAGTTCCGCCGGCCCGTCGCGTTCCTCTTGTCGCAATGCGTTTCCGAGGGCACGCCGCAACTTGGTGGAAGCAGCTCAAAACAACTCGTTCTCGTACTGGCAAAACTCCAATCCAGTCATGGGAGAAGCTAACTAAACATCTTCGGAAAACCTTCTTACCACACAACTATGAGCGAACAATGTACATGAGATTGCAAAATCTCCGCCAAGGTAGCCGTACTGTGGATGAATATGCAGAAGAATTTGCCTTATTATTAACTCGAAACGAGATTAATGACAGCCAAATCCAGCTAGTTTCGCGTTTTATTGGAGGTTTACGAACGCAGCTTCAAACATCGATAGCACAATTTGACCCCTCTACGGTCGGAGAAGCACATCGTCGCGCGGCTTCCTTTGAACAACAATCAAAAACTTCTAACTGGAATCCATCTTCTTCTCGGTCTCGTACGCAAGACACTTCCAGCAGCAACACTCCATCCACTTCCATTAAAGAGACAGGAGACGCATCAAATTCAACAACCAAACCCGCCACCCAGGATGAACCACGCGTCCAAATACAGTAAGATGCTACGGTTGTGGAGAACCTGGGCACCATTTAAATGCTTGCCCTCACTCCACATGTAGAGGATTGGTGGTTGATGATTCTGTCGAGGCTCAGGACGTCTACGATTCACAAGAGGAGGAGGATCAAACGCGTGACACAACGAGCCACCAAACGCCCAGAGACAGTGGACGCCTATTAGTTCTCCATCGATCTTGTCCTACACCACTGCGACATGATGATAAATGGTTAAGAACTAATATTTTCCGATCCAGCTGTACCATTAAAGACCGCGTATGCAGCTTTGTCATTGACTCCGGCAGCTGTCGTAATGTTGTCTCTGAAGAAGCAGTGGAAAAATTGGGCATCACACGTGAAACACATCCCGCGCCTTATAATCTGGGTTGGCTTAATAATACAGCCACTATCCGTATCACTCAGCGGGCAATTGTTCCTTTCTCGGTGGGGAAACACTACAGTGATCGCATATATTGTGACATTGCTCCAGTCGATTTCTGTCACCTTCTGTTAGGACGACCATGGGAATTTGACCGCAAAATAATTCATGATGGAGTTAAAAACACATATAGTTTTGTGTGAGACAATCGTCACATCGTGCTTGTACCTTCCCAGGAGACACCAATGGGTTCTTCACCGACGGCGCAACAAGACCACACCAAAACACCACCAACCGCACCGCCCACATCCCTCTTGTGTTCCTATAAGGAGTTCATCTCGGAACTTCGTAATGAAGGCAGGGCATTCGCTCTATTTCCAGCTAGCACACACCCACTTCTTCCAGCTCCACTCGCCTCATCTTTGGACGAGGTACTGCAAGAATTCGGTGACGTCTTCCCAAAGGAACTACCCGACGGACTCCCACCACTTCGAGACATACAACACCACATCGACTTAGTGCCAGGAGCAACATTGCCTAATCGACCTCATTACCGAATGAGTCCAATGGAGCATGAAGAGTTGAGACGACAGGTCGAGGATCTTTTACGCAAAGGCCACATTAAAGAAAGCCTTAGTCCGTGTGCCATGCCAGCTCTTTTAATATCTAAGAAAGATGGATCTTGGCGCATGTGTGTTGATAGACGTGTAATCAACAAGATCACAGTTCATTATCGGTTCCCCATCCCACGGCTTGATGATCTCTTGGATCAGATTGGCACTGCAAAAATATTTTCAAAGATCGATCTAAAAAGTGGTTACCATCAGATCCGTATTCGTCCCGGTGATGAATGGAAGACAGCTTTTAAAACTCGAGAAGGCCTCTTTGAATGGTTAGTCATGCCTTTTGGATTGTCTAATGCACCTAGCACATTCATGCGCATCATGAATCAAGCATTACAGCCCTTTATTGGACGCTTCGTGGTGGTATATTTTGATGATATCTTGATCTTTAGCATATCACTGGCTGAGCATACAGAGCACTTGCGCAAAGTTCGCACCGAACAGCTTTTTGCAGCAAAACAGAAGTGTGAGTTTGGCGTCAACAAGGTACTCTTTCTGGGTTATGTCGTTTCTGACAAGGGTTTGGCCGTCGATCAATCCAAAATTGAAGCAGTTCAATCGTGGCCTATTCCAAAGACTGTGACTGAGGTCCGTAGTTTTCATGGGTTGGCATCGTTCTATCGACGATTTGTCAATCACTTTAGTGCTATCATGGCACCTATTACGAGCTGCATGAAAGACGGAAAGTTTGAATGGACGCAAGAGGCGACAGAGGCGTTTGTTCTCATCAAACAAAAACTAACGACGGCTCTGATCCTTGTCCTTCCCGACTTCTCTTTACCATTCGAGCTCCACTGTGACGCCTCTAAGCTGGGCATTGAGGCAGTATTAAGCCAACAGGGACGACCCGTGGCATTTTATAGTGAGAAGCTTGCAGGTGCTCGTGGACGATACAATACGTATGACGTAGAATTCTATGCCATAGTCCAGGCTATCAAACATTGGCATCATTACTTAGTCCACCGAGAGTTTGTTTTATTTACTGATCACGATGCTTTACGCCATCTTGACAGTCAAGCAAAAGTTTCGTCCAGGCACACTTCGTGGATTGCATATTTACAACAATTCACATTTTCTATTAAACACCAGTCTGGGAAATCTAATCGTGTAGCTGATGCACTCAGTCGCCGTCATGGGTTGCTTACTACAATGCACACCAAGGTTCTTGGATTCGCCTCCTTTGCCGAGTTATATCCTACGGATCCATTTTTTGGGCGAATTTTTGCTGAAGCTTCACAAGGGTTATCACGCGACTACATCCTTCATGAGGATTTCCTTTTTAAAGACCTTCGCTTATGTGTTCCGCAATGCAGCCTGCGATTGGAGATCATTCGAGAACTTCACACGGAAGGTCATGTGGGCAGAGATAGAACGCTGCAATTAGTTATGGAGTCTTATTTTTGGCCTACATTGCGAAGAGATGTGGAAAGGTTCGTCGAGCGTTGTCGTATCTGCCAAGTGGCTAAAGGAAAAGCTTCCAATGCGGGTTTATATCTTCCGCTTCCCATCCCTACTCAGCCTTGGTCCGACGTAAGCATGGATTTTGTGTTGGGTCTCCCTCGAATCCAGCGTGGACACGATTCTATATTTGTAGTGGTTGATCGTTTTTCAAAGATGGTACACTTTATTGCGTGCAAGAAGACCACTGATGCTGTTAGTGTTGCTACTTTATTCTTTCGCGAGATCTATAGATTGCATGGGTTACCAACATCTATTGTCTCCGATCGAGACACACGGTTTCTCAGTCACTTTTGGCGTTCGTTATGGAAATTAGTAGGTACTTCTCTTGACATGAGCTCGGCTTACCATCCTCAGACTGATGGTCAAACGGAGGTTGTAAACCGTTCTTTGGGTAATTTACTTCGTTGTCTTGTGGGAGATAACATAAAATCATGGGACACTAAGCTTGGACAGGCGGAGTTTGCACACAATCATGCCACTAATCGCAGTACAGGTTTCTCACTGTTCCGTGTTGTGTATGGTATTGTTCCTCGTGGTCCGTTGGATCTTTCGACTGCACCAGACAAAACTCGCCTTCATGGAGAGGCCATTGACTTTATTACCAACCTTCAAGACGTCCATAAGCTCGCGCAGTCTCATTTGGAATCGGCTACGACTAAATACAAACTTGCAGCAGACACCAAGCGTCGTGAGCTGATCTTCGAACCAGGTGATCTCGTTTGGGTTTACTTAACTAAAGAACGACTCCCCTTGCGTGATTACAATAAATTGAAGTCTAAAAAGCTTGGTCCAGTCGAAGTGGTGGAACGCATCAATCCGAATGTGTATCGTGTCAGGTTGCCTTCACACCTTCGTACGTCTGACGTCTTCAACATCAAGCATTTGTCTCCGTTCAAAGGCGACAATGATGATCCAGATTCGTGGGCGAATCCTTCTCAATCGGGGGGACCTGATGCAGCAGCATCATAACTTAAACGACACGTTTCCTTCTTTCTAGTTATTTCCTTTTTACTTAAGGTTTATGTTTTTCCTTTTCTATTTAGGTTTAAGATTTCTATGACGGTTTAAGAGTTCTATATAAAGAACTCTACTATGGCTTTTGTAAGACAGACTTGAATTAATAAAGATATTGGTTTTCTTAAGAGCTTTCACAAGCACTGCGAAGAGTATTCGCAACCCTAAAAAGTTCTAACGAACACTGCTAAGAGTATCCGCGCCCTCTTATCCCGTTTTTGAAGTTATCTTCAAAAACACGTTATTGGCTTCTCGATCAAACCTTTGATCTTGAAGTTATAACTTCCGCTCTCTATCAGTTTGCATGAACCGTGTCGACCAGTTGACCCACATACTGTACAATCCAGCCTAAATCAAACTCATTCCAACCTATGTTTGGTTCAGATTCAGATATATAATAAAATACATGTTGGGTATTTTTTTCATCTGCAGGTCTCATTTTGGGTCTTGACACTACTCGAGATCCAATCGGATATCCGAAATATCCAAAAAAATTGTATACATCAAACATTTCATGTATCATGGGTATACATTCGGCATTACAAATTTTTTTTTTCAAGTTTTGGGTTTGGGTTTTCGAGTATAATTTTGAAATTTTAGAAATATTATTTTGGATATTTTTCTCAAATTTCATGTGTTCGGATCGGGTTTCACATAAAATTACAGTATTTTCAGATATTTAAATATTTGCGGATATTCTTTTAGGTTTTAATATTTTTCAAGTCTATGAATATGTTTCGGGTCCTAAATATCTGAACCGATCGAATCCAACATATAACATAAATTTACTGGCTCTGTACATGTATTTAGTTTTGTGACACAAAACGACTTTGACCCGGTTGAAACTTACCCGAATCCCAAACCGAAAAAGTTCAAGTACTTAAATATATTGATCCAAATATCTGACGTAAAAGATCCGGATCCAAGTAGAACCTACCAAAATCCCACTCAAGGTTCTGTACATGTATTTAGTTTTGTGACACAAAACGACTTTGACCCGGTTGAAACTTACCCGAACCCCAAACCGAAAAAGTTCAAGTACTTAAATATATTGATCCAAATATCTGACGCAAAAGATCCGGATCCAAGTAGAACCTACCAAAATCCCACTCAAGGATCCAAATGTCCATGTCTAATACTAGTTTCATATGCTAACAATTGGCTCGAGTCAGCCAGCTTTGGCTCAAGATCAGTTTTCTCTTTATGTTATCGAAAGTGTAACACAAATGACTGATTACTGTAATTGCAACGGCTCTGAAATGAAGGTTGGATTTTGTATGTTATTATAACTGGATTTATGCATGATGTAGTCAGATTTTTTTCATTATATATGCAGGTTTGCACAATGTGGTCATATATGTTGTAGTAGAACTACTACATATAGTAGTTAGCTAGGATGTTCCAGATACTCGGGTCCATAGTCTTTCTAGCTTTAGAAATCAGCCTTGAATTATAGTTATTATGGTGTCCCACAAATAGCTGGATCGTACATTACAGACACATGCTATATAGTCTTAACTTATGCATGCTATAGCTGGATCGTTATGCATGTCACAGTCGAATTTATACATATTAATTGATGTATACAAACTAGTTGGTATATAGCCACCTTTATAGACACTAGTTGGATCAACACATGTTGTTGGTTAACCAAAAAAAAAGGTTCTATGCATAGGTCCATAATCTTCTCGAACAAATTAATATTGTGTTTTACTAAACAACCATCTACGAAGCGTCAACTTCACCAACTGATGGATCATGTTAGAGACCATCTACCATGTCAACCAATCTCATTAAAGAATTTCCCCTTTATTATTCTTGTTCTAAATCAAGAAAGGTCTCAAACCAATTTTCTAACACCTCGTTCTGTATTCTTTGCAGTAAAGTTAACATCTTCTTACTAAAAAGATAGACTTTATTTTGGATGCTACCATACGAAATCCAAATACAGTCCAACTCCTTGTGCTAAGATTTTCTTCCTTCTTTTTATGATAAAGTAATTGTTAAAATATGTAACGCATGTTCAAATTTCTCAGTGGTGTTAGCTGCAATTATTTGAATTGACATTACTTCTTTTTACTAAGGCATTGTATTTTGTGAACAAAACACTTTCCTAGCAGCTTTTGACCAACCAATCTTATCTTTATATTTTCAAACTATACTTTAAAACACTACTTTCCTAAATATACCAAAAGAATATTGAAATCGAACTATTTTCTATCTATTTAGATTTTAGTATATGATTTGTTTGGTAGAATCTTAAACTAGTCACAACATAGGCATTTGCTACTAATTTTACTTCTATTTTCTTTTGCAAACCGTACTATCATCAAGAATAGATACTGTACTAACTAAGCCGAGTGTTTCATTTCGCATCATCTGATTTACCTTCATTATATATCAACTAAGGAACTCATATTAGTCTACGACTACGTTATGAACCAAAAGAAATTCTATTTTACCAGAATTCCAAAGGATCTGCCAAGATTTTCAAAATCTCAAAAAAAAATCCGGTTTAAATATCTGAGTACCAAAGATTAGAAAATTAAACCGGAATAAAAGCTAATTCTGTCAATCTAAAACATTGTGAGACCTTTAACATATCCATGCAACTCTTTGAAGTGCATTTTGAATCACTCCTGTTGTGGCTATTTTTGTCCCTTTATGCTGCAATCAGCATTAAAATATATATCAGTTTCGGTTTACTCAAATTCCGGTTAGGTAACAGAAATTTAGCTTGTGTTAGTAGCTGTACCTTGCAATTGACAGTTAAACACAATAACCCATCCCCGGTTGAAGACTGTACCGAGTGAGAGTCCAAATTGAGATCACTAATGACATCCATTATCTCAAGCAATATCCCTTCTCTCCAAGCACACCTAAGCTCAATAACCACCTCATTGCCAAACGAACCGATCCTTAAATTATCTGTTAGACCAGCATAACCGGTATCAGCCGGTTCATCTTCTTCAACATTCACATCACTCTCACTCTCCTTCCTCTTGCTTTTCAAACAATTCGCCGATACTCTTTCATCTTCATCCTCCATTTTCTTCCTTTTTATAGCCATTCGCATTTCTTTACCGGTAGATTCTCTGCAAGATTCCAGTTCTTGTACCCGTCTTTGAAGTTCTTGAAGATACTCAATCGTATCATCAAGAATCGACACCTTGTCTATCTGAAGAATCCACAAGATATAAGATTACTTACCTTGAAAACATTATATTATTTCAGCATGCACATGCAAAACGCTAGTATAGTAAATTCAAAACGCTATTGAAGCAAAGTGTTGGATTAGGTTACCTTACTAATTGAAGGAATCATTGATCTCAACGTTATGAACCGATCATTCAATTTCTCGCGGCGTTTCCTCTCGGACAAGGCGTGGTTCGCGGTTTCATCCCCAACCTTAAACCCGCTATCTTCTGGTGTGTCTGGTAACAACACCTTCTTTTGGTGCATCCGAGGAACCTCGGAAATAATCTTCTTTAACATATTTTGAGACTTCTCTCCCAACGTTTTTTCAGACGATGATGACCTCCTCCACCTCGTGAAACTAGACAGCTTATCGAAGTTCTGAAACTGCGGTCCAAGAACTAGCTGATGCGTTGTTTTGAAAATCATCGAGATCACGCCTTGGTAATGAACATCGTCGTCCATATTTACTCGGTTACTCTGTTCTTTAATCTGACCTAACCGTTGATTCCTACTCTTCCTTGGACCGCAAGTAATTCTCCCGGTTGTTCCAACAAACGTCTGGGAAACGCAATCGCTAGAATTAAGCGGTTGGTGAACGCAATTACTGAGTTCTTCACCCACAAACTGCCAGCTTTGTACCTGGGATGCACCACCACCGTTGATGAACGAATCATGATCATCTGGTTCTTGCTCATACACGCTTGTGGAAGTTGTCGGAAAAGCTTCAGTTCCAAACACTGGAATGTATTTATCGTGGCTTAAAGGATCGAAAATTTCTTGATAATCGGATCTCGTTGATAAAGTTCCATGAGGAGCCTCAAGGAATAACGTCTTCACGCATTGTATCACGTTTAAGTTCTCTGCAACCTAAAATAATTTAACAAAAAACAATAAATTAGCCCTTTTAACTTTCATTATTCACTATTAAGCGCTGGAAATATAACAGCTTTATGACAATATTGATTAGAAATGTCGGAGAATTTAAACCTTTTGTCAGATGGGACTTCTTTATGTACTATTTCTATTTATCAAATCAATGTAAATTATATTGTTTAATATACTTGCTAGAAATACTTTTACATTTTATGCTAATTTTTGATAGATGAAAAAATTAACAGGATAATATGTATCTGCATGTTGATTGGTTGAACTCCTATGCGTCGAAACGGCTGAGTTTATATAAATATAAAAATATTGGCTTACATGTTCGGTCGTGCCGATCTCAAGAACTCCTCCAAGAAATGGGAAGCAAACCACTGTCAAAAGCGAAGCACTCTTAAAAGAGCAAAAGCGCCACAAGAAAAAACGTTTTAGTTATAGCGTTAGCATTTCCAGTTGCAAATATAAACTACCCAAAAACTTACTTTAGCAAGAAGAGAGCGAGTGAAGACTTTACTATCGGCGGTATGAGCGTTACATAGCCATATTGGTTGCCCGTTCGCCAACACTCCTCCGGGAACTCTACAATAATAAAAAGACGGAAAAATTAGTTTGGTTTTTTAATCATTTTATGTTTTATGCTTAACCGGACGACAAAAATGCGTCTATATATCATCATTTATAACTCATATTAAGGTTGATACTTTGTAAACACGCAAACGTAAAAACATTGCGTTTTTAACAATCAAACTCGTCCATGTCGGAATAAGCTATCGTGGAAGATGAGAACTGAAGGAGACATGATAATAAAGGATGTTTGTCTTTTTTGTTAGACAAACAAAGTACTCTTATCTATTAAAAAAAAAAAAAAAAAAACAAAGTACTCTTATCAGTAAGTTTGACTAATCTTAATTCATATCTATACAAAAATACATTGATCTTTGAAATTTTGTAATAGTATACATTTTCTATCAGTTTTCTAAGGAGAAATATAGTACATAATTTTTTAATCAAAAATTAGAATAAAGAGTACATAATAAAAGTTAGGGTCACGTCGTTTTTTTAAAAAAAATGGTTTGATTGATGATGGGATTAGGAGAAAGACAGATTTACCCTTCACCAATGTTGAAGACGAAAGACATGCATACTAAGTAATACCACTCAGTGTCGGTGAGATCTTCCGGAGACAAAGAGGAGGCGGAAGCCCGTCTATTGACCTGAGAACCACAGGAGGTTGAAGACTCCGCTAGGGAGAGAGATTCGTAAAGCTCTCTAAGCTGCTCACTTCTCTCAAGACCCAACTGGTCAGCTTTGACTTCCGATGCTTGAACCGTCTTCCTAGTCTTAATGTCTCCATTGTAGTATCCATCTCCCCACTCCAACAGTCTTTTTTATGTTTAACCCACAACATACAGATAAAGTTTGAAATGAGAAAGAATGAAAGTTGAAATGTGCCCAGATATTTTGTGTCAGTTCTTGATTAGAAACAACAATGTCTCAATATCGTGGAGAAAGCCAAGAAAACTGTAAACTTCAGAGGAAAGGGTAAAGATTAGGAGATGTACCCTGGTTGAGAAGCAGAGACAGACCAAAAGATTCCGTAACTCCATTGAATGTTTCGAACTGAAACAGCGAGGTGCTTCTTTAGATTTTCCGGCATCATTCTGTTTTCTACGGTAGCCATCAATTGTAGACAAGGAAAAAAGCAGAACGGAATTATAGGGTTTGACTTATGAGTTGGTGATTTTTACATGACACTGGTTCAGTTTCGGGAAGGGAGAAGACAACAAAGCCCATTAACATTTATCTTGAACCTTCCATATACGGGTAGAATAATAAAAATAGTTAAATAGTGTTTTTATTGATAAAAAATTAAAAAATAGAAAAGTTAAATAGTATTTTGTATTTTGAAGTTACTATTGTTGTGGTTGAATTGAGATTTGAATCGAGAGAGAAAGGATGGTCTCAGAATTTCTTTATGACACTTAGACCATCTCCATTCTCCGATATAGTTTACTTTCTTTTTATAACATAGAATTTTTTTTATAAAAAGATATATTTCTCTAAAATATCAATTTTAAAATAAAAGCTAAATATAGAGAAATGTTACTTTCTCCATAAATAAAGAAAAATAACAATTTATAATTTCGTAAAAGAAATAAGAATGTGTTTAATAATATTTTATCTCTAAATGCTATTATACATGTAAATAGAGAGGTGAATTAGATATGCTCTTAGGTAAACATACACTTTATATTATCATAAAATACATAAATATACGAGGATTTTTTCAAAAGTAGTTTTATTTTAAAGGAGTGGTAACAAAAAAAAATAGTGGGAATGTAGTTTTTCGGTGCTTTAATCTTTGGGAATTAGCTAACTCGCCAACTTTATATCATATGTTGTGTAAGATCATCTTCAGTAGTACTTCATTTTATATTTTTGCTTTATTTTTTACTGTAGTGGTACTTTATTTTTTTTCTTTTTTTCTTAAAATTTTGAGAATTGAACAGTATTTTGCAATTGAAAAAATAATGTTCAATTGTTCATTTTTAGAATATATTTTTCTTTACAAACTGATCTATAATTTTAATTTATTATTATTTTGTATGTTTAAATGCCACCCATTTAATTTCAAAATTTATATTATTGCTTTCATCTAATTAGATGTTAATAACGAAAGACATGATATTATTAAATTTTAAGAATTCTATGTTTGATTTAGAAGAAATTAGAATAAAATAAACTCAATTTTGGCTTTTATAATATTCTGATTAATCATTTAAGATATTTGTATTTGGTGTTTCTTTATAAAATCTAAAAGTGTATGTTTACCTATTTATGTCATGTGTAATAATTATATCATATAATAATGTTTAACTTACTATTAGAGTCGGATTATTGTTAAAACAAAATAAATGAGTAAGACTAGTAAATTTGAAAAGTATAAAGTGTTACTAATAATTAAATATAAAATAGTGATAGAGAATATATAGAATATATTTTTGAAGATAATGAAGCAAATTATTGAAAAACATGTTGCTTCATTTTTTGAATGACTTCAAATTTTGAAGAAAAAAATGAAGTTATCATTGGAGATATCTTAACTTGGTTCATGTTCAATATAATCTTTAAGAAACAAAAGAATTGGGTACTTGCCTTTAGGTTGAATATTGTGTTCCAAACACCTCTCTCTATTTGTATTTTATTTGTCAAAAGAAAAACTAAGTTGTTCTTTCTCTTTGTACTATACTTTTGAGTGGAAGTTATACATTCGAAATTAAGTAAACTAAGGAAACTTACACTATCTATAATCAACACACATGCTTACCCACTATTGGTTTATGGATGAAACTTAACATGAAATCAAAACATATGTGATCATTTTTTTAACAGGGTATACGAGTTAGATCTGACCACAATATATTAGTTGATCAATTATATATGGTTTTGTTGACCACGATCTGTGAATGGTTTAAATATAGTATATTATTATGTGTTGTAGAATGGAATTCAGTTCAAGTTAAAGTAGTATAAAACCATAATTCTTAAGAACGTATTAATAACCTATTTCAAAATATATAATCAGACTTAAAATAATATATAAAGGGCATTGACCAATCTATTAGTTAGTATCATAATTCATAAATATAACATTCATATAAATCCAACCAAGACCTATTTTGGCCAATAACAACGGTTAATTGTTTCTTTTGCTAACTAAAAATTTGGACTATTTTTCGATTTGTGCATATCATTTTTACGCAAAGGTTATGCTAATCTTTTCTGTATTGTTCTAATTTTAACGATGTGCCAAAAGGACAACAATTAATTGTTAGGAGTGGAGTATATACACAAGAAAATATAAATTAATGTTGGTAGTTTAAAAAAGAAAAAAAAACACATAACTGATTCTAATGGCTACACACTACGAAGAACACGAAATTTAAGGTTATAGATCAAGGATCTCCCGGGAAACAGACAAAAAAGCTTGCATTTCATATAGTTTCTGCATTGATTTCGAATGTTAACACTTGCTCAAACTTTCCTAAAGTTATTTGCGACTCTGTTCCATGCGAGTCAAACAATAAGGTTACATATTGAGAGAGATTGAAGCTTGGATCAAAGATGTTGGTGAAAATTAATTAGACTCGGGAAGAGAATCAAGTGTGATTGTATATATTTAAATGAGATATTTAAAACACTGTGCAAGAAACCAAGAGCTATTTAATACCGTAAGCTATAGTATGTTTTTAATAAAATCTTCGCATCTCTCAAAATAAGCACCCCTAACTAGGACTACTTCTTGTCGTGTCTGAACCTTGAAAAAGGAGTAAGGTTTTTTTCATTGTTTTATTTATTTCTTGTATGATTACACGGCCAAATAGTATTATTTATCATTTGATTCTAAATCTTTAATGTGTTTGAATTAACATACTGAACCATATACTACCCCTAGTCAGTTAGAGGTTCTCGTACTAATTGCCATACTTTTCCGTCACATTAAAGCGCATGATAGCACTGATTTAGATGTACAGAAAATAATAATGAGTCATTGATTCCATTTGTTTCATAATAATTTTCATTCTAATTTTTTTTGTACACAAAAATATCATTTTACAATTTCAATACAAATTATATTTACTTTCAATTGAAAATTAATTGTAAACTGCATTGAGTTTATAAATAATTTTATTTATCTCAAATATTATTGATCAAAGATGTGTAATTAATAACAATTTATATTTACTTTTGTCGTTTTCTTAATCTGTGTCAAAAATGTCAAAATGACATCTATTCACAAATGTAAGAGTATTTATTTGACTTATCTTAATTGATGAACAAAAATAACATAGATAAAATTAGAAAAACTAACAAATAAATACATTGAAACATAAAAATATACTAAAATTAAACAAAATTTAAATTATAGAATGACAATTAATGAGAAATTGAAGGAATAACCTTTTCAGTAATTTCCTAATACTGATTATTCATAATTTTGTATGAACATGTCATCCGTGTTATTTGTACATTGTGGTCCTCGCGAGGACAAGTAAACATGATTCTAGCTAAGAGAGTAATCCTATTGCAAAAGTATCTAAGGTGAGTATCTAATTGAGAAATCCCTCATTTTGAGATACTCAGTTCCTTTCTAACTTTTTTAGTTGAGATATCCACAAAGTATTTTATATCAGAGAGATTCTAATTTTCACTCCAAAAAGGATCACTTTGACTTTTGTTATAAAGGATTTAATTATAAATAATATTTAATCTATACCCCCAATTCCTAGGTAGCTAAATATGTAATTATTTTACATGTTTTTTATTTGTTACATGTTATGTTAACTATAACCAGTGAAGAGAACAATTTTTTTGCGTTACAAATAACATGGCGCAGACATAAGTGAAGATAAAATGATATATTCCAACATTGGATGTAAAAACATGTGAAGATAAATAAAACCTATTTTTTGTTCCAAAAAAATAAATAAAACCTATTTTATAATGAAAGAGATGCTCGCATTTATTGAGTGGATCAGAGTCTTCAGTTGATTATCGAACAGTCCATTTTTGGTGGTCCAGCTTATTAATTAAGCATTAATAACATTGTCAGCACCAGCCACTCTCTACGATTCTATCATAAATCCTAAAACCAACCGAACTTAATTACTTTAACCAATTAAGCTTAGCTTGTAATAATGTGACGTCCACACCTGTATTCGGTTTACTTAGTACTAATAGAATAATCTACAGTTCGAAGTGACCTAGATTGGTTTGAAGGAGTCTACAAAATCAATTTGATAGTTAAAGGTACCTTTCACGTGTATATGATATGCATAATCCACATATAGTCTTGTGTTGTTTCATTGTCTTTTTGCTTATGCGTACGCAAAGACATTTCACCATTTGAATGAACATATACATGCATGCATATATGTTTATATCAGATGGTGTTCTACACTCGAAACAGTCATGACAACAATCAGTAGTAGCTACAACTATTACTATATAGTACTCCCTCTGTTTCTTAATAAGTGTCATTTTAGAGTTAGGCACACGGATTAAGAAATCATTAAATTTTACATATTTTCCATACAAAAGCATCATTACCCATACATCTCAACCAATAGAAAAATAAAATGCATAATAAAATTAATAAATTTTGCATTGAAAACTTAAAACGACACTTATTTTGTAACAAAAAAAATTCTCTACAATGACACTTAATATGAAACATGAAACGGAAGGAGTATATGTTCTGTAAAATGACATTTTAGTTTCATCAAAAGCTTTTGTTTTTCTTCATAAGGAACAGCTGGGTGCCTTGATTGTTTGACTAATTGATTTCCGTTAAAATTACTGTCCACGTGCATGGTGCTAAAAAATTCTAAATTTCGTGATTTTGATGGATATGATGTGGTGTAATTAATTCGAAACTACATTCTCTTGCCTTTTTATCGCATTAATTAAAAGTTACTCCCTCCGTTTCATAATACTTGATGTTTTACTCTAGTGCACAAAGATTAAAAAAATTATATTTCTTTAATAAAAAATATTTTAAAGATATAGTTTTAAAATCAAATAACCAATAACAAAAAAGAGTGTAAAACCTAATTGGTTGAACAGTTTCCAATAAAGTTAAAGTAACCTTAGAATCTCAAAACTTCATCTAATTTGAAACAAAATTATCCTTCTAAAACATCAACTATTATGGAACGGAGGGAGTATAATTTTATAAAGAAGTTATTTTTCCCCACCACTCTTTTGCACGATCTATGGATGATAATAGTTCTCGCATGAACATGAACAATAGAAAAATGCACATGGCCATATACGTACGTAAATCGTACATTAAAACTTGTAAAATTAATACCAATTAAAAGTGTAAGATGAGTATGATACATAAAATAACACATACAGATATTATGTTTTGTTTATGTCACAAATTAATTCAACCAAAAATAATCAAAGTATTCTTAACAAAGAAAAAATATTACTCAGTTTTAAGTTGAACTACGACCAATTAGTTAACACTCAATCACTCTATTACCACTGAACTACTGAGCAACAGCGAGAGATTAGATTTCATAGAATTCAATTCCCATTTTTACATGTTACACTTAAACTAAACATGTTCAAGGTACACAACCCAAAAACCTTTATAAACTCTTAGCCCTTATATTTTGTGTCAACTTAAATTAAATCCCAAAATCCTTATGATTAAGGTGGTATCAGGGATGTTAATATGATATATCCTTGTTCGGAATCGTGTTAGGCGCTTGTCCAGTGGTAAGACCGTGCCTAGCGAGTTACCAAAATATCGTGAAATCTAATTTTAAATACAATTTAAATATTTATAACATGTTTAGCTAATTCTAAAAATGATGACACAAGTTTTTAGACATAATTATATAAACTTTTATAGATAATTTAAAACAATCTCCTTTTGATTTGTCAGAACATTTAGATCAGTGTTTGTTTGATACAAAGAAATCCTCAAATGTAGTATGTATATGTTTGTTTTGGGTTTGAACAATGGTTTTGGATTTAATAGCTAACTGTAATTACTTGGTAATGAATATTAACACAAAATCTGCCAATAATGAGTAGAAAATAATTAATTGTGTTTCAACTTTTCGCGATCAACGCGGAAATTAAGCGATTAAGTCAAAATTAGGCAAAATTAGATTTTCCTTCAAAAACCACAAAATTATTTTCCTGCCAAAACACAAAATCAGATTTTCTCACCAAAAGCACATAATCATGTTTTCTACCAAAACACAAAATTTTTTTTCTCCGCCAAATCTGCAAAATTAAGCTTCCCACAAAAAAACAACACAATCAGATTTTCCAGCCAAAACCTCAAAATCAAAATTTCCTACGAAAACCACAAAATTGGATTTTCTTGCTAAAAACACAAATCTCTGTTCTTTTTTAGACGCAGCGGCAGCGTTCGGCGTTAAAAAAAATACAAAGGAAACAGCTTTTTAAGGCATCCTTGTTTGATTGATGCTTCTGCGTTTTATAAAAAACCACCGCATCTCCATTTATTCCGACGCTGGATTTTACAGCGTCACAAATCCCCGTTAATTTTAATTGGCCGTACTGTTAGCGTCTTAATCAATAAACAGCGAGGATTCATTCATGATCAAGTGTATTTTTTAAGACGCCGGATGCTGCCGCCATGTTTACAAAAAGAACATGGTTAAAATTGATTTTTTTTTCTTGCTAAAACCACATAATCATGTTTCTCACTAAAACAGTAAACTCTCATTTTCCTGCCAAATCCGTAAAATTACATTTTCCGCCAAAATAAGAAAATTTTATTTTCCCGCCAAAACCACAAAATTATGTTTTCCGTCAAAATTGAAATCAAGCTTTTCTCACAAAAACCGCAAAATCTAATTTTCTCACAAAAACCGAAAAAATCAAAATTCCGCCGAAACCACGTAATTACGTTTTTCTGCCGCAAAATCATGACTTCATGTCATAACCGTAAAATTGTGTTTTCTAGTCAAAACACAAATCAAGTTTTTCCGCCAAAAACACAAAATCGAATTAATGAATAGGTCTTAAGTTAAATGGGTTAATAGGATCACCACTAACTTTAAGTAAAACACCATTTAATAAATGTGTCTTAACAAAACTACCCATTTAAATCACATTAAACTAAATGGGTGTAAATGTGCATTTATTTATATTAAAACCCCATTTAAAACCCGTTAAGGAAACTCATTTTAATATCCCTAGATGATATCGATACAAGACATACTTATCCCCATCTATCTTATTAAAGTTGAAGTACAAATTCGGTATGTTTGGATACTTGGATAAGAGTATTAAAAAAAATTGGTGTGTCTGGAAACATGAATTGTAGTCTTTTAAAAAAAAATTAATTTTGTTTGGAAACAAAGATAGTAGTATTAAACAGAAAAAGTAATGGACTTAAGTTATTAAGTCCATTATAAAAGAATGTTGTCAATATATATAAGAAAAATACAATACAAAATCCAATTTGAAATACCAACTCAAATTATGGTTTTTATATTTCATATTAAGTTTTTAAAATATAATATATGTAATTATTTATATGATGATACATATTAAATACTATTAGTTATATGATTACTTATATGATGGTACATATAAAATACGATTAATTATATGATGAAATTATACGATATATAATAATGACTAAGGATGGGTTTTCAGACATCCATACCGGTTTGGTTCTGATCGGTTTGCATTTCAGGTTTTCGAGGTCAAAGATTTCAGTCCTATTAGGATGTTTCTAAATTTTTGTTTGAGTTTGATTCGGATCTTTGTGGGTTTGGTTTGGGTTTGGATAACCTGTTTAAATTATTTTTAAAGTTTTAAATCACTATATATTTTAAATTTCTCAAAATCTATAAATAAAGTAATATATTACCTATAAATTTAAATAACATATATCAGAATACCTAAGCTTAACATATCAATTGGTTTGATTTAAATTTTGGATACGAAATCAATAGTTATTTTAAGTATTTTTGGTGATTTGAGTATACTTTAACTATTTCAGATATTTATTTTTGACTATCTATATATATTTTCAAGTATTTTAAACCAATTTAAAAGTATCATTCTTGATGTTTTATATACGTTAAATATAAAAATAATTAATATATAAGTATGTAAATCTATTTTTAGATAAATTCAGATACACGAATACTTCGGTTCGGGTCCGATTCGATTCTCTAACTAACAAAATTTTGAATAATTCGAATATTTAATCAATTTATGTTCAAGTTTGGTACTGTATTTACGGATTGGTATCAGTTATGTTCTTCGGATTCATTTTGCCAAACCCTAATAATTACATGAAAAACAAATATCATCATATTTTTTAAAATATACATCCGCGGAGGTGCAGAGATCAAACTCTATAATCATTTATTTTAACAACACACCAAATAAATATGTTGATTGAAGAGCGAATAAAAAAAATTAGAGAAATACATAGTTTACCAAAGACACTCTATGTCTCGAATTTATTATAAAAATTTTTTTATTAAAATAAACAAATTCAATAATTACAAACAAATAATATATTTCATAAAAGTGAAAAATAATACCAGCGCTTTCGAAGCGCGGGTCAAAATCTAGTATATATTAATTGAGAAGTCACTCTACGTGTCAGTCATATGTAAAGTTTCAAGAAATTGTTATAGTTTGATTGGTTGATAACTTTTATTAAATATTTATTTTATTCAAATCTAAAAATAAAAGAAAACTCTAGAATAAATTAATACAAGTTACCAAAAAACACAAGTAATATTACAAATAATAGTTTATGGTCACTAATTGCATAATTATAAAAAGAATATATAATATTTCGTCATTTTTTCTTTATAAATTATTGTTATAATTATTAAAATATTTTTATATATTTTTATATAAAAACTTAGATTTGTATATAGAGCATTACTATAATTGTTATTGTTTTTTAAACCCACACAAGATTTATAAATCATTTACAAATATTTTGAAATTACTTAAAAATTTTTTTTTAACTTTGGCCTATAAAATCATTTTATTAGAGTTTCTGAATCATTTAAGACTTTTATCAAAATTATTCATATAAATCTTGAGCATATCTTGTTTAGATGCAAAATGGTAAATGTTTCTAGACTAATTATAACTGTATAAATGTACATTTATAATGATTTATAAATCATATAAATTATTGCACAATTATATCAATACTATTAATTCAGGAACCCTTTTATAAAATTACCCATATTTTTTCTTGGCATATTACTTTTTGTGCCATCTGTTTTCAAATGTTTTTTATTTCTCATTAAGGTTACGTGTGTCTTTTGCTATTTGGTTCAACTTAATTATTTTCTTTATACCGATTAATTAATAATCATAGTAGTCTCAACAATATTTACCTGTGTTCTTTCTTTCTCTCTCTTCTCTCTCGAGTTGTTCTTTTTTTTCTTCAACATCTCGAGTTGTTTTTTTTTTGTTTGGTTTTCTGATTGAATCAGATTAATCTCTGATCTCAAACCAAATAATAAACTTTTGGATTCATTTTGTAGATTTTCAATTGAATTTCGATTTGCTATAATTTTTGTTTGATTCTTTTTTCCCTCAACCAAATTTAATCGCTTAAATCATACTAGATGCTATCGCCTGAGATCCTCCTTATCATTAGCTTGAACCCTTTTTAATGGTGGGAGTAATATCTATGATGTCCCTGATGGGCCTCTGAGTTAGACGTTTTGGTGGAGCTTCTCACAAATGACGTAGGATTGAGATGTGGAAAGTCATACGAGTTGTTTAGAGCTTTCTATATGTTTATTAGATTATAGCGTACAGTTTCATTAGATTTTCAACCTAGCGGTGGCGACTCGGAGTTCATCGATTTCCGGCACTGCAAAAAAACTACCGGATTTAATTGGTTGTTATCATAGTATATGATTTTTTAGTTATGACTCAAACACGTAGAAATATAACATATATAATTAATAATTTGAGATGATGGAGGAATATATAATGATCGGAGTGAAAGTAGGAACATTTTTTTTAAAGAAATCTTTGACATATATGGGTCAAAAATTTCAAAATTATACACTATTATTAAATGTGAAATAATAAAAAAACGGGTTAATAGTTTTATTAACAAAAAAAACGGGTTAATAGTTTTATTAACAAAAAAACACTATCGCGCTTTAAAAGTGCAGATAAAAATCTATTTTATTCAATTAAAACTGAAACATGACCTACTGAGATAGGTATGGTTCAACTATTTTAATCCAATTATTAAAATTTCTTATTAATCATTTAATAAAAATATTATAAAAACAAAAATATGATTAAAAACACAAATATAAAAATTAAATTTCTAAAAAAAATAAAACAAAAACATTTACCCGCCCTTTTAAGGGCGGGTCAAAATCTAGTCTTATCTATTAAAATATAATAACTGACTTATCGTTTTATGCTTAAAAATCATATAAAATTATAACACACTGTTCATTTATATATTAAAATATAAATTATTTAAGTGATTTTTTTGTGACATATACATTCATTGGTGATATCTTACAATTTCAATAGTTGATATTTTTAGTTTTTAATCATTTTTCAGTGTTAAAATAAAAATTAGTTTTACAATCAATTATCTATAGACTTTTGATTTACATACTGTTTAATATTTCCTCCATTTTCATAAAGATACATATTCTAAGAAAAAAAATTTGTTTCAGAAAGATACATTGGTTTATATTTTCAATACATTTGTTATCAATTAATAATGACTAATTGCAAATTTCAAAAAAGATTAATTACATTTACTGATTTCTTATTGGTTAGAATCATGAAAAATCGATAATCACTGAAAGTTATGCATTTAATACTTAAATTTAATATATTTATTAATCTGTGTGGAAAAACCAAAACATGTAACATTTTGAAACGGAAATAGTACCTAACTCATATATAAAATAAATCTGAGTTTTTAGTTACATCCGAACTTTTATTTTGCCAGATTTTTTGAAAGAAACACATAAAACAATTATTTTTTTGCTGAATTTAAAATAAATTGGAAACAATCATACAAACGAAGAGAAACATAAAAAATCATCAACGAAGATGTCAGAACTATAGAGACCTCTAACCATATTTTTGGAACTACACAAAATATATTTTTATGGCTAAAATGTTTGTTTTTGTTTTTTCACATGTTAAAATAAACTAAAAGGCAATTTAAAACCAATTGTAATAATACTTGCAATTAAGAAAAATATTTTTTTGTGACACATATTTTTGTTGTTGAACTATCACAAAACTTCACAGCTCTTCTAAAAATAGATACTGAAATTTTTGATTATCAAACTATTAAATTCTAAAAAAAATTTGTCAACATTAAATTCTAAAATTTAAAATTTCTAATTATTATTCAACTATTATAACACTATAACATTATAAACATAACATGTACTTTTCATATAATATTATCATCCGCGAAGTCGCGGACAAACATCTAGTACATAATTATACTCGGTAGATTTCTTGGCTCACCATAGCTAACTATCCAAAGGATAAATTTTCACAAATCTCCTTTATAGTTTTTCCAAATCTTATTCAAAGCCTTTTGAAAAATTTCCATTGATGAGTTTCTTTTTCTCCAAAGTAAATCTTTGATTGTATGGTCTCTAAGTAACTTCTAGTTCAACTTTAGGCCGGCTCCAATTCTAGTCTTCAAGTCAATTAAACATCTTCGCTTCCTGTAGTATACTTCTTGTACTAATTTATGTAGTATTTTAAGACTGGTAAATGAAAGGTGCACAAAAAAAAATGGTAAATGAACACCTTGAGTAATTTTTTTATTTTAACTTCTAAAATTCTGTTTTTGGTGCACTAACAATTTCAATGACCATGCTTCCTACTGTACTACATCATCTATTTTGTCTTCAAGATCTTACCAGTGATTTCAGTGATTCTCTCTGATATCAATTGAAAGTGCAAGTGCAAGATGAATTTGATATGTCCAGAACATCATGGTTCAATGGTAAGGACGAACTCCTTCCTATACCCAGGTTGTGAGTTCGAACCCTGCTGGAGGGAACTAAGTCATGATTTCTGGATACCAACACGGATATGGACCTATGCTTTAGGACTTATTTGCATATCCAGAGAGAGGGTGTATCCGTGGGCTGCACCTCCCCTTGAAGATTAGTCTGGACCCTTCCATAGGCTCGGGATACCCCCAGATTAATCAAAAAAAAAAAAGATGAATTTGATATAGAGAATAATACGTACAGTGTACTATGTTTTATGTATGTTACAAAGTACTATAACAAAAGATAACGAAGGTCTCTCTTAGATATTTTCTCTAACGTAGGCTTTAACTCTTTCGTGACCTGTGGTTAAGGTTGTTTCATACAATTATCACACCCTTCCCCCAAATGCATGAAAACATAAAAGTATTAAGAAAATGATACTATATATGGTACCTCTGTATGTCCTTTAATCAAATGTTTGGGCCATATCAAATTATCAATATGGATCACATAAGCTGAGACTTCCTCTCCGAAACAGACACGTTTGGCATATTGAGGGTTGCTTCTTCTCATCAGTGAATATATAAAGCACGGTTAAAGCCCATGTCATAGCTATGCCTCGTGGTTTGATCGAAGCTAATCAGATTCATGATTCATAATTTTCAGCTTTTTTTTTGGCAAAGAAAAACTCTAGAGCTGGTTAACCCATTTTTATAACTAACTACAGTTCCTCCTCATAAATCAAATTAAAAAGGATCATACACACCAAAATATTATCCTAGTAAATAAACAAATATAAAGAACAGACATGAAAATTTAGGTAGAATGATCAACAAGTTGAAGGACATTTTAAGTTAAACGGGCCTATACGTGGGCTTAATTGGGCCGCATAATCAATCGGATATTTATGTAAAAACATCCGACGAACTTATATAAAAAATTTTGGAGTGAGGAAAGCGGGAAGAGCCTTTTCTGAAACAAGGGTAGGGCCCACCAAAAACATCTATAACGTAAAGCAAAATCAAACATAAATTATAGAATACTGTAAATGTTTTTTTTTTTTTTCAAAATTCTAAGGAAAAGAAAAAAACATTTTTTTCTCTATTTTCGAAGTTGGAACCGTAATTAGCATTTGTTTTTTTTCTCGGAATCTAAAAAAAAACGAGAGGAAAGAAAGGAGGAAAAGAGTGAGAAAAATCGTTGCGGCTGGAAAAATTCGAATTTCTCTCCCGGCGAGGAGATTCAAACGCCTTCTCTCCCCTTCCTCGCCGTGAATCTCAGCATTTTCCTTCAGTACCAGTCGCCATTTTTTTTTCTTTTGCGTTGCTTCCACCCTCCAGAGCTTTATCTATTAGCTTTTCTCAGGTTCGTATCCTTTAATTCTCTTTTCATGGCTTGGATCTGCGTAATTGATTTGGTCCGCATTCTGGTTAACATAAGGGGAATTAACTTTCATCATCATTGATTATAATTTTAAACGGTCTTATCTGAAATTGAAACGTCTTAGTTTGATTATATTAGAAGGTTAGATTGATGAAGGGAGCCCCTTTTTCAATATTTTACGCCGCGAATTAGTACGTTTGTGTTGTTTTTATTGACAAAACTTTATTAGTTTCTTTAGGGTCCTCCTCCTCTCAACTACAATCATGGGAACTGGGCGTGATCTCTGAGTTGGAATGAACGTTAATCTCGAACAGGACGCCAATATGAGTGGCGTCTATGCTCCCTCCGATGTAACTAGTTTTCTCAGCTTCGACGGGTCTGAAAGTCGTTCAAGCTTGGATGGTAGTAAGAAAGGTAAATGTCGTCATCTATTCCCTTTTTCTTGAATTTATCTCTCAGAACTTTGAGTAATGACAGAGATTATTCATGTGATTATAAGAAAATGGCGAAGTTTAAAGCTGATTTTAGGTGTAGACATAAATGGAAGATGGCTTCTGTTCTCACCGTTCTTGTCTCTTTCTTCTTCATTTTGTTGCCCTCAGGTCATCAGAATTTGGTGGAATGGTTAAATCAGACACTTCCTTATTTGAATTTACCATCGGAAGCTTCGGAGGACGAAGTGAGAGCATGCTTGAGGGATGGAACTGTCTTGTGTAACCTTTTGAATCAGCTTAGTCCTGGTTCAATGAGAATGGTATACTTATGAATTTTTATTTTGTTGACCATTTGGCTTATATATCTTTTTTTTGGTGCTAAGCTTCTGTTTTTCTTCTTCTCTATTTCTCATTTTTTGCTACACTCACACTCTTTGGCTATTTTATAGGGAGGCAGCTTTGAGCCTGCTTATGTTAGAATTGAGCGGTTTCTGACTGCTATGGATGAAATGGCCCTGCCCAGGTTCGAGGTTTCAGACATAGAGCAGGTCTGTTTTGTTCTATGGATATAACTTTTCGTTTCTGTAGAAAAAATGATTTGAAAAATACAGAACATCTGGTTGGATGGTTTATATAGTATTATTGCATCACATAGGTAAAGAGATTGTGGACCACCTGGGCTTTTATAAAATCGAACCAATTCAGGGTAGATAATTTTTGTTAACAGTTAAAACAAGCCTCGTTTTTGACATCATCTGGCTGCAACGCTGTTCTCATCATGGCTATTGTCTGATTTGCTATTCTTGATAAGATTGCATGATTTTTACCACCATATATTTTCTTCTCTCTGCCGTCTCTCGTCTTTCTTTATGGAGTTATGCCTCCTAATAGAAAGTAAAAATGCAGGGGGATATGCTGCCAGTTTTTCAGTCCCTTAAGGCGCTTAAAGCAAGTTTTTCCGATGGTGGTAATGATAAAAACTCACTAGGTGCGAGGAGGAGATGGAGCTTGCCAGAAGACCATTCGGATTCCAGAGGAGATGACCGCAACTTTATTGATGGATTCCAGTCGAAGGAAGGATTTGAGATTGATACGTCAGATGCTAAAATTTCAGAATTACTGAAATCTGACAGTTTACGAGTAAAGTATTCTAACTTATTTTTAGTAGACTGTGTACAACCGTTTAGCTTTTATCCCTTTATCCCTTTGTTTGTAGAATGCTCCTACTCGGACGCTGTTTGACATGCTGGATAAACTTCTAGATGAGAGCGTGAAGAAGATGAATGGACATGTGTCTCATGTAAGACAAAGATTTAGCTACTGATGCCTTCCTTCTCTTGATAACTTTAATCTGGTTTGCCTAAAATTTGAATCCTTAGTTCATGGAACATTTCTTCTTATGATCCACATGTTTCTCCCTTTTGCGGTTTGTTGTTCAGGCAATGGCATCACTCTTGAGCGCACTTGTGCAAGTGATAGAACAGAGAATCTCAAATCAAGCTGATAACCTGAAAAACGTAAGAGTACATAATACTCTTTTTTTCTTTGTATGCACGTGTTAATATAATCCTTCTGACCAAGTAATGAAACATGTTTATGATATGTGCAGCAAAATATACTCTTCAGGGTACGTGAAGATAAATACAGGTCAAGAATAAAGGTCTTAGAAACCTTGGCAGCTGGGGCAACTCAGGAAAACGAGGTACTGTTGTCTCTGATTTCAGTTTATTTCTATTTCGCTTATTGATTGGTCTTTCTGTTATTTTCTTCGTTGTAGATTGTTTCGAATTGTATGGAGCGTACAAAGGTATGTTATTGATTCAATATGTATCGTCTCCTTAATACATACTTAACCTGCATAGTACTTGTGAAAATTGACGTTTAAGCCAATCCTCTAGATGTTGAAATTATATCATAAGTCGTTGTGTATGCCCCTCTTACTTAAATACGTGACTCATGCATCGATTTTCATTCCGCTTGTGTTGTGTATTAAATTATTTTAGCTCAGAGTTTTCCCAATAATGGGTTTGTTGTGCTCTTTAGCTTGAAAAAAGCAGAATAGAAGAAAGAGAAAAGTCAGAAGAAAAAGATGTGGTGCGTTTGAAAAAGGAAAAAGAGCGCAGTGATGCTGAGATTCGTAAGCTGAAGCAAGAACTCAAGGTGGTGAAAGAGGCGCATGCAAACCAGTGCTTGGAGTTAGAAGCAAAAGCACAAAACAGTACAGTTGAGTTGGAGAGTAAATTAAAGGATGCAGAGTTACAAGTTGCCGAATCAACTAGGAAGGTCAAAGAACTCGAGAAGTTGTACCTATCTAAATCTCAAAAATGGGAGAACAGAGAGTCCACCTACCAAAGCTTCATAGACAACCAGTTTGGTGCTCTGCAGGTTTGGCTTTAAAATATAGTATTCTAAACAATAAATACCCTGGTAGTTCTTTTAAATGACATAGTTTTTGTGAATCATGAAGGCTTTGAATGCTACTTCAGTGTCTATAAAGCAAGAAGTCTTAAGGACACAAAAGAAATACTTTGAGGACCTAAATTACTATGGTAAGTATCATTTATGTCACCAATTTTGTATGGCTGTTTGGTCAGTTTTTCTAGTCTGAAATACATGGCTTCATATTTGTAATATTTTTCCAAGGTTTAAAGCTCAAAGGAGTGGCTGATGCAGCAAAAAATTACCATGTGGTCCTTGAAGAAAACCGAAGACTGTACAATGAAGTGCAGGAATTGAAAGGTAAAACACTTTGGGTTAGTGTACTTTGGGTTTGCACTCGACCATTAAAGATATGACTCTGTTCTTCTCTTGCATTTATTTTCCAGGAAATATCAGAGTCTATTGCCGGATAAGACCATTCCTTCCGGGGCAAAACAGTGGACAGACTTCTATAGAGTACATTGGTGAGAACGGTGAATTGGTGGTTGCAAATCCGTTTAAGCAAGGGAAAGATACCCATCGGTTGTTTAAGTTCAATAAAGTTTTCGGTCAAGCAGCAACTCAAGGTCTAAACCTCCTTCCTCTTATGTATATAGATTAGCTTGTTAAGGACTTTATGTAATATTAATTTCTCCTAATTCTGTTTTTTTTTTAATGCAGAGGAGGTTTTCCTAGATACTCGACCATTAATTCGATCAATTCTTGATGGTTATAATGTGTGTATATTTGCGTATGGTCAGACGGGATCTGGAAAAACTTATACAATGGTAAACGCCATGCTTGACTTTGCTCCTTTTATGTTTCAGCCAAACATTATTACTCTCTAACGCACATATTTCCATTTTGCTAACACAGAGTGGGCCAAGCATCACTTCAAAAGAACACTGGGGTGTCAATTACAGAGCTCTGAATGACTTGTTTCACTTAACTCAGCTTAGACAAAACACTGTTGTGTATGAAGTAGGTGTTCAAATGGTTGAGATATACAATGAGCAAGTTCGTGACATACTTTCTGATGGTGGTTCTAATCGAAGATATCCTTCTCTAAGCTAATATTGTTGCTAAATTTTACTTGGAATATGTACATTCACATATGCTTACATATTTATCTATATGTTTGCATATGCTGCTTCCATAGAAAATTTCCTTAACTTGCGTACATTAGGGGTTTGGAATACTGCCTTACCAAATGGGTTAGCTGTCCCAGATGCAAGCATGCATTCTGTGAGATCAACTGAAGATGTGCTTGAGCTGATGAATATTGGGCTCATGAACAGAACCGTTGGTGCCACAGCTCTCAATGAAAGGAGTAGTAGATCACACTGGTTTGTAAATTTTTTTATCTTCTGACATTATCTAAGCCTCGCTTCCTCAGGATTATAGAAATGACATTGTTGCCTATTGTATACAGCGTTCTTTCTGTTCATGTACGTGGTGTCGACGTGGAAACCGATTCTGTTTTGCGTGGTAGTTTGCACTTGGTCGATCTTGCTGGAAGTGAGAGGGTCGATCGCTCGGAGGTAACTGGAGAGAGGCTCAAGGAGGCTCAGCATATAAATAAATCACTGTCAGCCCTTGGAGATGTCATATTTGCTCTAGCGCATAAGAACCCCCATGTGCCGTATAGAAACAGCAAATTGACGCAAGTCCTTCAAAGTTCTTTGGGTACTTTCTTAACCCTCTTTGAAGAAAAAGATTTAAGATTTGGGCTACACGTATTGCATGATATACCCGTTGGCTTTATGTTGATGGTTCCTTAACCCTTTGTCTTGACTTTTTTGTTTTGTCTTGTAGGAGGACAGGCTAAGACTCTTATGTTTGTTCAAGTCAATCCTGATGGAGATTCTTATGCTGAGACGGTTAGCACTCTGAAGTTCGCTGAAAGAGTTTCTGGTGTGGAATTAGGTGCAGCTAAAAGTAATAAAGAGGGACGAGATGTTAGACACCTCATGGAACAGGTGCTTATTTTCTTTCTATCTCTCTCAAAATTTAATCTTGCCCATTGGAAGTAAATAGAGAACAAAGTTATACTTATCTTGATACCATTTGATGTAACAGGTATCAAGCTTGAAGGATGTTATTGCCAAGAAAGATGAAGAGCTTCAAAATGTTCAGAAGCAAAAAAGTAACAGTACAACCGTGCCGAAACGTGGTTTAAGCAATCTAAGATTGTTGGGACCTTCATCACCTAGAAGACACTCTATAGGACCTTCACCAAATGCTCGACGAGGAAAGGCACCTGGTTCTTTTGGGAGAGCAGCCTCAGATTTTGACAACTGCTCAGAATACAGTAGCAAGCATTCTGATTCCGGTTCACCGCGTTCATCGGACGAACTTAAACATCGAAAGGATCTTCACCAGCTATCTAAGTTTGCCGGTGGGTCAAAAGAAATTGACATTGAAGATGACATTGAACTCATTGGCCTTGGGGATGCAGATTCTGAGGACAGATTGAGTGATATCTCTGATAGCTGTCTTTCGATGGGAACAGAAACTGATGGCTCCATATGCAGTGCAGTCGAGTTGACTCTTTTCCCTGAAACCGTGAAGCCTCTTGAAATAACGGAAGAACCTGAACCACACTTGGTCCCTGAGAAGCTCGAGAAATCAGCAAAGATGGTGAAAACCGTGCCCAAAGACAAGTAAGTACCCTCTACTAGCACACTTTAACAGAACAATATGAATACATTTTTATTAGATTCTTATGTTTGTTTTGTTTTGGTATTTTTAAAAGCAGAACTAGTATTCCATCGAAGATTCCGAAGCAGATCTTGAAACCACCAGGCCAAACCACCAGACCTTCTCGTCTGTCAATTGCCACTAGCTCCTCCTCGAAGACCTTAACAAGTAACATAAGCTCTTTTTGCATAGTAACTTGTATCCTAAAAACCAAATCGTTATGCATAGTTACATTCTATGATCTTTTGTGTAAACTATGCATATGGATGTCTTCTTTAGTTTGCATCACAATGGAAATCTCATTATATGGTCTTTAGTGTCAATCTTGCTGCTTGAGTCATCTAACCTTTTTGTTGATTGGCCTCAGGTGCTAAAAGACCGACGATTAGCACTTCAACTTCAATGAAACCACTCAACAGAAGGCGGTGAAGACTCACTCAAGGTTCATCAGGACGGGGGGGAGGAAGATGTGAGAATGAATCTGAGCTGTTGGTGTTTAGTAGCTAATTGTGTAACTAAAAAGCATACGATGTCTGTTCTTCTTCTATGTAAAACCTAATTAACTAAAAATACCAAGTGTTAACTTAATGCCGTCCACGTAAGCTTTTGAGGTTTTCTATAAGATTTTGATGTTTCTATTATGGAACTAAAGCGAAGATGCCCGCTCTTCTCTGCTCCTAAAAACTAGTCGAAGATATTTGATCGTTTGTGCTCTCAAAGAAGAATGCTTCATGGATATGGAGCTTATATAGAGCTGTTGGAGAGACTTGAAGTGCAAGGAAGTCTTGTATACTTTTGAGAAAGAGCAAAGAAGTTTGTTGGCTACTGAAAATGCCAAAAAACCCTTGTTCGGTCTTTTCTTAAACAGTGAACACTGGCGCTTTCTGGATCATATATGGCTTATCCCCAGACTTTTTTTTTGGGTATATCTGATCTTGTAACCCTCTCTCCCTAGCTAATACTTTATCCCATGGCTTCTTCTTCTTCTTTTAGGACTCGCACTTGGAGCTACCAACTCTTTGCGAGTTTCTACGGACCCGACGTCCCTAAGACTTTTATCAGTCATTTGCGGAGACAGTTAAACAGCAAGGGGATTTTAATGTTCGATGATCAAGGGACTGAGAGAGGCCAAACCATTGCCTCTGAACTCAAACAAGCTATTAGGGGATCAGTGATATCGATCGTGGTGCTCTCCAAGAATTATGCTTCTTCCAGCTGGTGTTTGAAAAACCTGCTGGAGATTTTGAAGTGCAAGGAACAAATCGTGACGACAGTTTTCTACGGAGTAGATCCATCCGATGTTAGGAAACAGACTGGAGATTTCGGGAAAGCTTTCAAGGAAACATGTCGTGGTAGCAAAGATGGAGACAAGCTTTAACCTATGTGGGCATCATAGCCGGGGAACACCTCCTAAACTTGTTTGTTTGTCTGTCTTCCTTCAATTGATCTCGTTAGTCATGTCAACTCTTTCTCTTATCCTATCTATCCTTGACTTCTCTTACAAAACCCGAGCCCATAAAGCTCGTTTCCGTTGCAAGTTGCCTTTTCCTTGGTTCTACTATCCATCACCACGTGGCTACAACAGAATCTTTGGAAGTTCCACGGATGCTATCTTGTTTTTCTGCGGTGTTGGTCAGTTAATAGTGTCCACGATCAATTGTAGCTTTACTGACAGGGGACGAGACGGTCCTGTCAAAGTATCAGTGTGGCCTCTCGTCTTTGCTATTGGTATGGTTGTCTCCAAGTTCATGGAGAAGCCAACCATTTCCAAGGAGAATTAAACGAAAATGTATTGATTGCTTTAACAATGTAAAGAATAAAGACAAGTGTGTTTTGAAGGTTGGATTACATGTTAATTTAGTAGGAACTTTTTAGAGCGTCCCTCCTCTGTTTCCATTAATTTTCTATGAACATCAAACATTCATTGTAGCAGGCAGATACAGCAGTAAAAGAAGTGGTTACGCCAATTTACGCTTTGGTTTTATCTTCAGCATTTCCACATAAAATTGGCAATGGTAAGCCCTAGACCTAAGCAACAATTGTTTTGAAAAGCCATAACCAAAAACAGTGTTCCTTGAAATACTTGCCACGTACGCAAATAGATTGAGCTCACACTAAGGGGAACGTTTAATCTGTGCCATATTCCTTAACGTTTCTCATTTGATAAGCTTTTTTTTTTCTCTTTTGTATGTAAGCCTTTGAAAACATAGTAATGGCAAGATTTTCTGTTATTTTGATGTTATATTGAAGAGCAATAAATTTGCAAAATCAAGGTTTCAATCCTTGATCTCTCAAGCAAATAAGACTTCGTTAATCACTTGTGCAAGATGTTAACTCCTCTTTCACCTGTTTTTTTCTGTCATAATAGCTTTTGGTTCCGTTAAGCAGCCTTCCGGCTGGCTATTATTTTAAACCATATGAAGCTAATAAAAACATGAAGTTGACACATTTGTTGTCTGAAGCAGAACACAGAGTTGTTTTTGGACGATTCATTCTTACAGTAAAGAAGGTATATGGTGATGCATTAGGATTTTATTTAGTAAACATATCGAACGTCAAACTTTTTTGAGATAACTTAGAAAACAAGTATGTTGCTTCTTATTAACTATACAAGAAAATAGCGGCACATACAATTGTGGAATACAAATATAAATAAAACTTTATAAGCATTGGATTGAATCATAGACCCACAAGTGCCAACACCCAAGTTGCCATGGCTGTAATGAAAATTCTCCAATATATTTCGATTCCTGCAATATAAAATAAGCCAAAATATTAGTGTTTGGGTTTAATAAGTTGCTTATTCCACATCTCACATACAGGGTGAGGCAAGACTAACAGAAACGGGTCAGCCAGTCACAAAATCCAAAATGGTAGTACAAAGCGATAAGTTGTATATCAAATGATTCCGGATAAGGTATGTAACCTAAAATTTAGAGCCAGTGCAGAGTCATTATATCAGTATCCGCATATATATATTGCATTGCATAAAAGAATTTGTCTACTAACCATTTATAACGCCCAGACTCGGTTGCAAAGCGGAGATTATACATGACAAGATGATCTGAGCCAAACTAGCATGGCTGCAACACTCAAAAGATAGGTATTGGATTATTTCGTGACGAACTTTCAAGTGTTGATTAGTTTAAGCAACTTAAAAGGGTTGACATCTATCAAACTTACTTTAATTGGGTTCACTAGGATAAACTATAATACTAATAAAAGTTAAATACTATGCCCAAACGAAGGAAGGAGAAGACTGCATTTAACAATGAAAACATATAACATTGACCGAGTATGCTAATATATGTACATATTGCGCTTACAGAATGATAAGTTGATAAACCCTAAAAACAAGTGTGCTTTAAAAAAAAAAACAGTTATCTTAACTTGAAATATCAGTATGATATCGACGACCGCATAACTTTTTATTTGGTAAACCGTCATTCAATATTTAACAGTATGCATTTATGCATGAGACCACTAGATTAGATGTTTTAGTTTGATAATTGCTTAGCGTAAAACTGCAAACTAAGATTTTGTGATGTATTCGTTGCGAATCAGTCCATCTACCAACGAATTTTTGTTGCATGCTGATTTCTTTAAAAAAAAAAAAGACACTAAGGGTAATTATGCAGATTTAATTAGTACATATAGCAAAAGAGTATGTAAAACAGAAATTAATTATAATTTGATATATCAGCCTCCAACTCTTCTTCTTTTGTTGATCAAATGCAAACAAACATCAAAATGATTAGATGTTCAAAATCAACATGGTTAAATGTTCAAAAAAGAAACATGATTTTCAATATTCACATACTTTGTGGCTTTTGATCTTAAGAAGACAACAACAACACATGACAAACATAAAAGGAATTGCAAATTATTTCAATCCAAAATCATCAAATGTGTTCACAAATTCACAAGTGCAAACACCAAAACTGCCATCGTCATAGCAATTCTCCCAAATATTTGGTTTCCTGCCACAAAAAAAATGGAATAAAATTAGAGCCAACCCTGTCAATAATATTTGTAGTTGGATACATAAACATTATATCAAAAAGATACTCATATGATCAAATTTTTTGAAAAAGAAAGTCATATGATCAAAACTAAACAAAAATACATACAAAAATATGATCACCTTTAATAACGTTAGAAAACGACCCGCTGCTCTGTGGCCGCGTGAAAACCAGCGGCGGTGGTGGCGGTTGCGATAAACCAGGAGGCGGTAAAAATAGAGCCGGTGACGGTGGAGGCGGCGGCAACGATAGAGGAGGTGGAGAGGATGGAGGCAACGGTGGCGGCGACGACAAAACAGAGGTTTGATACCTCAAAAGACATTTAGGAGTAAAGATCAGAGCAGAACTTGGTGAACCGCAACAAGTTGAAACTCTTAAGAGCGCATATCTGAGACAAATGGTACAGTTAAACCGGTCAAGACCAGGACTACACTGAACCATTGACTCAAACTTATAAGAACCCGCTGCTTGAGTCACAAGTTCTTGATCTTCCAGAAAATACGGAACCAAAGAGGACGAAGATACGTTGAGAATCAGTTGGTTGAATTTATCAGCTAACGTCTCATTGAACGTATTCGAGTTCGGAGCAGAGCGAAGAGAGTAAAGGACGATGCTCGGTCTGACCTCAAGAACAGAGAAGAAGTAAACGTTAGAGTACCGAACCATGCACTCTTCGTAGTATATGACCGCTGCTTTGTTAAGAGTACAGTTTGTAGCGATCTCGATTGTAGCGGTCTGGACGCAGTCAGAGCAAGACGTCGCGGTGGTGTCTCCTCTGCAGAGGAACATGCCGTGGACTGTGTTGGGACTACGACCGACTGTGGCGTTTGAATAGGTTCCGAGGGAGGAACTGACGCGGAGAGAGGAGAGTAAAAGGTCTCGGTTTGCTTCGTATGAACTGGTTTGTGTGAAGTTGTCGGAAGGATTGCAGAAAGTAGTCAAGTGTTCAGGTTGAGACATGGTTTGGTGAGAGAGCAGAGAGAAGAGGAAGAAGAAAAACAGAGGTGTAGAGAGTGTAGTTATGATTCTTGCCATTTTATTTTGTGTGTGCGTTCTGCATGAGAGAATGATAGAGACTTTATAGTAGAAAGAAAAGGAGTTTTCTTCTTGTTGAATATTATTCAAAAGAATTACTAAAGAAAGATGTTGTACTAATTCAGAGGAATAATGTGCATGAAATGTTATTGTTTTCATCAATGATTGGTAGATGTCTTTACCAAGTAAAAATCATCAAGTTGACACATTTGTTTAATTAGAGTCAATGTAGGAGAACAGAGACTTAGTCCTGCGATTTAGAAGACAATCATTTGTTTACTGGTGTTGTACCAGTTCAGAGAAAAACTATTATGCAAACTAAAATTGTTAGCGGAATGGAATTCTTAATAACACAATTATAGAGTTGACAAAGATTGTACCTTTGGTTTTTCTATTCATTCAAAAAGAATATCAAAATGATAATGTTGTAACAACCCAGAGAAAGAACATGTAATATAAAAAATAGCTTGGACAGTTGCTTGCGTTGACAAGAAAATAGGTTCATGAAAATTTATTTTGAGCAGCGAGTTTAACGAGAAATATTAGAACTACAAGATAAAAGACACGAGAGACTTGTTTACATCCATGATAGCTGAAAATCACAAAGTTGGACGACGCTTGGTTTATGACTCTTTAACGAAAAACAAAGACATTTGAACTACAAGATAAAAGACACGAGTTTGATGCAGAGCGAGGAGCAATTACTGCAGACTCATGGCGGCGAATGGGAGAGTTAAACCATGAGCGGGATAGGCTTGACCTCCTGGAGTGATATCTTGAGCTCCGAGACTTGGTGTACCAAACATCATAGCATACGGCTGAACTGCTGGAGCTGTTGCAGCTTGAGGAACAGCAAACGTCGTAGGATATGGCTGACCTGCTGGAGTTGTTGTTGTACTTTGGCCAGCTAGATTTGGTGTTCCGAACATCGTAGGATAGGGCTGAGCTGCTGGAGTTGTTGTACCTTGAGCAGCAAGATTTGGGGTGCCAAACATCAAAGGATAGGCTTGAGCTGCTGGAGTTGCACCTCGAGCTCCAATATTTGTTGTACCTTGAGCAGCAAGATTTGGGGTGCCAAACATCAAAGGATAGGTTTGAGCTGCTGGAGTTGAACCTTGAGCTCCAATATTTGGCGTGCCAAACATCATAGGATAAGCTTGAACAGCTGGAGCTCTTGTAGTACCTTGAGCAGCAAGATTTGGAGTCCCAAACATAATAGGATAGGCTTGAAAAGCTGGAGTTGCCGTTGTACCTTGAGAAGTAAAATTTGGAGTCCCAAACATAATAGCATAGGCTTGGACTGCTGGAATTGCTGTTGTACCATAAGCTGCAAGATTTGGTGAGCCAAACAGCAAAGGACAAGAACCATAGGTAGAAAAGAACATCCCGGGAAGAGATGTCGCAGCTGATGGAGGATTTGTGGTATTGTTCAAGCCCAAGTGACTAGAAGGAGAGGACCTACTCGTGGCTCCACACGCTGTGCATCCAGATCCTGGGGAAGAAACACCAGCGGGTTCAGGGGGTCTCTGGAAAGCAGCGGGGGTGTTGTAGCCAATAGGAAAACCACACATGTCTCGGTTCGTTAGATCAATAGTTCTCATCTGAGGACGATTAGGTATGCTTGGAGGAGCAAATAGCGACGGTGACACCGTTGGTGAGGAAAAGGGAGATGTATGAACAGGAGGAAACCACCCAAACCCACCTGCAACATGAAATTAGTTAATTACAGAGAGATCTAAAACATAAAAAGCTATACATTATGTACTAAAGATTTGAGTAAGTGAGTTAGTTTACCTTTGTCTCCATTTTTGTAATCTTCCCACCTCAATTCTTCATGACTTTTATGTCCATGTGAGTTGGAAGCAGATATGGACATTATCAGCCTGCCGTCAACATCTGGTGTAGGTGAATAACGAGGATACCTACTACCTTGTTCAGTTCCACCACCAGCCAAAAATGGACTGCGAACAGGAACAGGTGTAGTAGTTGGTGCGTTTGGTCCAAAATGGTTAGAGGGACCAAACCCTGGATGAGAGACACCAACATCAGGTCTGGCAAAACCACCAGGGTAGCCAAACGGTGGAGTAAAAGCAGAACCAGTCTTGTCAGAACCTTGCGCTGGCAAGAAGCTAAAGGGTGGGGAAGTGTTAGCTTGCAGTGATCCCCATCTAAATGGTGAGGGAGGAGCATCAAGTGGAGATGAAGTTGATGATGCAACAGAAGGAAAAGTAGAAGCAGCAAGGGATGTAAAAGCAGGAGGGAATTGGAATGTGGTTGGTGAGGAACTGTGAAATGGAGATGCAGGAGCAGCGGCCGCGGATGTAGTAGTAGTAGTAGTGGTTGTGCCTGGAGCTTGCACTGGTGCCGATGTAACAGGAGGGGCGAAACTAAATGCTGAACAACCGGAGGTGGCAGATGGTACGCGAGCAGCGAATGCACCAAAACCAAAAGCAGGGGCCTGCGTTGAACCGGAAGCAGTAGGGGCAAGAGCTTGTGCTTGTACCGGTGGGAACTTGAAGAAGATGGTCGAGTCAACAGACTTAACCGACGTGGTGATAGGAGGAGCGAGTGGAGTGGTCTCTGTACCGGAACTTTGATCCGAGGTGGAACCAAGAGCTTGTGCTGGTTGTTCGGAACTAACTGGTGTAACAGCAGGTGGGATGGTTGAGCCAACAGACTGCGCTGCTGGTTCAGGATTATTAACCGGTGTGGTGACTGGAGGAGGAGCGAGTGGAGTCGTCTCTGTTCCGGAACTCTGATCTGAGGTGGAACCAAGAGGTTGAACTGGTTCGGAACTAACAGGAACCGATGAGCCAATCACTTCTTTGCTCGGCTCGGTTTCTTGAGTAATGAAAGTCCGATGCTGGACACAAGTGTCGCAACCGCATAGCTCTGGCTCAGAAACATCAATCCTCATTCTTGTTTCCTCGATCTTCAACCTAATAACAAACAAAGACGAAATTTATATTAAAATTGATCAAAAGATAGTTTATACAAGAAATACTCAGAAGCCTAATTACTTGCAACAGAGGCAACGCAGATCTTATAAAAAAAAAAAAAAACTCAGAACCCTAATTACGAAGAGGAAATATCATCATCTAAACCCAAATCAAAGATCAGAACTTTAATTACGAACAAAGGGCTAACCAGTATTCAACAAAGATCAGAACTTTTGGCGGAAAAGAAATCAAATTCTGCAAACCAATGATAAGTAAGTAAGAGATGAGAGATAGAAAGGGCACTTACGTTGGTAACGATTCGGCTTCTGCGAGACTTAGAATCGAGCTTTAGGGTTTGTGGAGAGACTCTCTACAGTAGAGGGATGAGATGAAGAGGGATCTCTCTGCTTTCGGTTTATATAGGTAATGATTTCGTGATTTCCCCACGTCGCTTGTACGCTTCTTAAAAGATTTTTTCTTTCCTTCTTTCTTTCTTGCAGGCGTTGATTTCACGCCGGACGTTTCTTATAATCTTCTTTTTTCTTTAAATTTATTTGAAATAGCTAAATTAAGTGTCTACTGGACTTGGGCTCTCTATGTGTTTCTTAGTTATGGGCCTTATGGGCTCTAAATTAAGTGTCAACCTTCTTAGCGTTTAAAACAAAATAGTATAAAGTGTACTATTTTGTTTTGATTAAACTCCCTCCCTAGAAATTTAGAGGGGTGTATTGAATCTGAAATTTGAAGTGATTTGATTTTTAATGAGTTTTGAGATGATTACAGGAGAATTAGAGAATTTGATGTGACTTTTGTTAAAACACTCTAAAATCTCATATAAAACAGTGAGATTTGGATTTTTATGTTTATAACTAAGGAAATCTCCTCAAACACCCTAGAAACATTTAAAATACTCTAAAATCTCCAACTTAAATTTTGTTCAATAACAGTGGATTTTAGAGTATTTTATAAAATGTTAAATTCAAATAACACTGGATTTTAAAGTATTTTTTAAAATCCACATTTGAATAACAGTGGATTTGTCATTTTAATACAAATCACTTAAGACTCGTAGTTGAATACATCCCTCTTAGTATATATACGTACTGAGATCAAATATGAAACACACAAACTTTACAAGTTGTTTTATGATTTCAAGCACATGGTTAAAGACCTTTAAGTGACTAAACATGAAAACTCCTTCACATTCACCATTTCTTCTCCTTACCTCTTGTTTTTTTCTGGGCTCAATTTCAATCTTTGTTTCATCGATACATTTGGTACAAAGCATTTAACTTCACCAGAAATTATACCATATCTACAATAATGCAGTCTAGTATCACTCTAAATCACTAAGTGGATCCAGTGCTACCTAACCTACATTATTAATTTTCGACTACAGTGAAATTGATTTCATCCCACTACTCGAAAATTAGAACCATCTTTTAGACTCCTAATTTAACATTGTTAAACACAAGAGAACAATAACACTCGACCGGTTCTTAATTCCAGAAAAACCGATGGTCTTCTAATGATCCAAGTGTAGTACGTGTACCAAAGGTATCATCACCAAAGACACGTCTCGACCGAGCCTCATATACTCCAGCAATCACTATCCCAATCGAACACAAAGTCCGGATTGAAAAGAGGGCCACCAAAAAGACCTATAAAGGAAAAAGGACAAACTTTCTCTCTTTTAGATAACTCTTTTAACAAGTCACCGAAAACGTACAACCTATTTCTGAGCGCGTTTAATGATTCAACATTTGGCACCAGAGAAAGGGCGAGATTCAGCATAAAATATCCCTCTAGAAACCTGACATGTAACACAGAACCAGAGAAAGAACATGTAAAATATGAAATCATCAGATGATTTCACTTGAAGGGAAAGTCATAATTTTAACGCATTTGTAACTTGGGTGTCTGTAAAACAGAAACAGAGAGGATTAGGAATGGAGAGTGTCGAAATGATTCATGCCACATTTTTGTGTGTGTTCTTTGTTGTTTCACAAAACAGAGGACATAAGAGAACATATAGTAGAAGGAAAAGAGTTCTTTTCTTTTAAGTTGTTGAATCTTTAGTTAGTAAGCTACCTTTATTTCCCTTTTATGTATTCTTCCTACTTCATACTCTCCTTAACTTTTATGTCCATGAGAGTTGGAAGCAGATATATATATGTGTTACGTCCTTCCAGTGTAGCTGCATAACGAGGACATATACTACCTTATTCAGTTCCAAAATCCTTGCAACAAATGCCCTACAACCACCGAAGCTAAAGGATGTGGAAGTGTTACCGCGCTAGCTTGGACAGTAGCTTCCGTTGACAAGAACATAGGATCATGAAAAGTTATTTTTCTCGGATTTCATTTTACTTTTTTTTGTTTTGTTTAACTTCATGAAAAAAAATCCGTCGTTAAAACTATAGTTTGTAGCAATCTCGATTGTTGCGTTTTTTTAGGCAGTTCGAACAAGATATTGTGTTGATGTCTCCTTTACATAACATCTCATGGATTGACTGAGTCGGGGCTAAGAACGATTGTGCGGTTGGGATAGATCAGAGAATAGAGTTTTGCAGTTTGTTTTTGTAAAGTTTCTCAGTATGCCTTTGCAACATGTGTTCATGTTGAGGCATGGCTTAGTGAGAGATAACAAAGAACATGATTCTTTTTGTTGTTTTTTGTTTATTAGAACAGTGGAGAGAAAAATTACAGTAGAAGGAAAGGAGCTTTTATTGTTAAAAGCAAAATAATGACGTTTTAAGAGACTTGTTTACATCCATGATTAGCTGAACCTTTACTTAGAAAAAAAAACATAAAGTTGGACGAGACTTGGTTTATGACTCTTAAGCAAAACAAAGACCTTAGAACTACAAGATAAAAGACACAACTTTGATGCAGAGCGAGGCACGATTACTGCAGACGCATGGCGGCAAATGGGAGAAGAGTTAAACCATTAACGGGATAGGCTTGAGCTGCTGGAGTCATACCTTGAGCTCCAAAATTTGGTGTACCATACATCGTAGGATAGGGCTGAACAGCTGTTGTTGTACCTTGAGCAGCAAGACTTGGTGTTCCAAACATCATAGGATAGGGCTGAGCCGCTGAAGTTGTTGTTGTTGTACCTTGAGCAGCAAGATTTGGTATTCCAAACATCATAGGATAGGGCTGAGCCGCTGAAGTTGTTGTTGTTGTACCTTGAGCAGCAAGATTTGGTATTCCAAACATCATAGGATAGGGCTGAGCCGCTGAAGTTGTTGTTGTTGTACCTTGAGCAGCAAGATTTGGTATTCCAAACATCATAGGATACGCTTGAACTGATGGAGTTGCTGTCGTACCTTGAGCAGCAAGATTTGGTATTCCAAACATCATAGGAAACGCTTGAAACGCTGGAGTTGCTGTTGTACCTTGAGAAGTGGAACTTGGTGTCACAAACATCATAGGATACGCTTGGACTGCTGGAGTTGCTGTTGTACCATAAGCTGCAAGATTTGGTGAGCCAAACAGCAAAGGAAAAGAACCATAGGTGGAAAAGAACAGCCCGGGAAGAGATGTGGCAGCTGATGGAAGATTTGTGGTACCGTTCAAGCCCAAGTGACTAGAAGGAGAGGAGCTACTCGTGGCTCCACACGCCGTGCATCCAGATGCTGGGGAAGAAACACCAACGTGTTCATGGGGGCTCTGGAAAGCAGTGGGGGTGTTGTAGCCAATAGGAAAACCATTCATGTCTCGGTGCGTTAGATCAATAGTTCTCATCCGAGGACGTTCAGGTATGCTTGGAGGAGTAAACACCGACGGTGTATGATCAGCAAGAGGAAACGACCCAACCTCAGCTGCAATATGAGAGTAGTCAATTAGAGAGAGATCTAAAACAGAAAATGCTATTAAACATCTGAGTAGTGAGTTAGTTAAGTTACCTTTGTCTCCATTTTTTTCTTTATCCCACCTCGATTCTTTACGAGGTTTGTGAGCCGGATGAAACCTCCCAACCCCACCTGCAACATGAGATTAGTCAATTACAGAGAGATCTAAAAGATAAAATGCTATAATAAGTTATGTATTTAAAGATTTGAGTAAGTGAGTTAGTTTACCTTTGTCTCCATTTTTGTAATCTTCCCACCTCAACTCTTCATGACTTTTATGTCCATGTGAGTTGGAAGCAGATATGGAAATAATCTGCTTGCCGTCAACATCTGGTGTAGGCGCATAACGAGGATACCTACTACCTTGTTCAGTTTCACCACCAGCCAAAACTGAACTAGGGCCAGGAACTGGTGTAGTAGTTGGTGCGTTTGGTCGAGAAAGGTTAGAGGGACATCTGGGCAAGTAATCAACACTAAATCCTGGAAATGGATTGTTCGTGCTAGTCCTTGAAGCAGCGCAAACTCCAGTGTTGGCAACGTTAGGTGGATGAAAATCAGAAGCAGTCTTGGAAGTGTTAGCTTGGACAGGCGCTTGCACTGATCCTCTTGTAATGTCCGAGGGAGTAACTAATGAAGGTAGAGTTGAGGATGTGGAAGCGGTTGAAGAGCCAGAAGTAAAAATAGGAGCTTTCATTGGCCCAGATACAGATGGTTCGGATGCAGCGGAACCGAAACTGTTTGTAACGTTGGCTTGCCTTGACGAGGAGATTGATGATCCGGAAGAAGCAGTAAAGAAGGGAGATGAACGACGAATAGAAGGACCTAGCAGTGAACAACCAGTACAGCTACAAGGACGTGGCCATGAACAACCAAATAAAGGAACTGGCAGTGAACCGGTGGGACAAAGAGCTCGCGCTGGTTGGGAACTAACAGAACTGAATATGGAGGATGATGTGGAGGATGCATCAACAGACTGCGCTGCTGGTTCAGGAGGAGCGAGTGGAGTCGTATGTGTTCCGGAACACTGATCTGAGGTGGAACCGAGACGTTGAACTGGTTCTGAACTAACAGGAACCGATGAGCCAGTCACTTCTTTGCTCGGTTCGGTTTCTTGAGTGCATAAAGTGCGATGCTGGACACACGTGTCGCAACCGCATTGCTCTGGCTCAGAAACACCAATCTTCATTCTTGTTTTTTTCCGATCTTCAAACTGATTAACAAACAAGAAATTTACATTAATCGATAGTTACAAACGTCTAACAGATAATCTATAGCCGATGAAAGCGTGCGAAACACGGATCTTGAAAAAAAAATAAGAACCCTAAGTACGAAGAGAGAATCATCCATCATCTAACCGAATCAAAAGATCATAACCTAATTACGAATAAACAAGGCTATCAACAAGTAAGGGATTGAAAGAGGAACTTACTGAAGCAAACGATTCCGATTCTGAGAGAAACTGAAACTATAAAGCGCTTTAGGGTTTGTGGAGAGGAGGAGGAGAAGAGGGATCTCTATTGGATTTTAGTTTATATAGGTAATGATTTCGTGATTTCTCACGTCGCTTATACGCTTCCTTTAGAACTTTTTTTTTCAGGGCGTTGTCTTCACGCTGGACAGTATTGATTTGGATTTAGCTTAAATTATTTGGACCTCTTTTCGGCCTCTTCATATGTTTGTTACTTATTGGGCCTTGCAGCCCGAACCTCTGTCAATTAACTTTGTTGAATACTGCTAGTGGAAGCTTAATTTCTTAGGATTTATTTAAAACAAAATAAATAAAGGTGTGTTTAGAGTCTTGTTTACTTTGTATTTCATGTATACTAGAGTCTTTGTCCGCGTTACGCGCAGAAAATAGGTTTAGATATTTTTTTTAGATTTAGAATCTTTTATTAATATTAAGAATTTATTTGGTATGTTTAAATGAGTTTTCTTATGTTGATATTATACAATGTGAAAGTTTTCACAGTGGGAAAGATTAAATTTATGAAAAGATGAGAATATATTAGATTTTTTTTTAAAAGATGAAATTAAAGTCGGTGCATTTATTTCAGCCGAAGCATAATACATTTTAAATGGGATATGAGTAAAAGGAATAGGAAGTGGTTTAAGTGTGAAATTTATTTTTTAAATTGTTATGTTTTTTTCTTTTGTAAATAAGTTTATCTAAGACATCAATTTTTAAAATAGAGCTAAAATTTGTGAAATGGACAAAATTGTCCTTTAAAAAGATAAAATGAAGTAAAACAATTTGTAAAATGAAAACAATTTATTTGTTTTTGAAGTGTTGACATATTGATTGAACTGTCAAAGTTCGTATACTAATTTTATACTAATTATATATTCATCACAATTTTAGTCTTAGTTGCATTGTTATTTTAATTTTATTTTTTTCCTTTTTTTGGACAACTTGTTATTTTAATTTTAAGTTGTTAAGGAGTTGATAGTTGTTAAGGACTCGATGGTTTTATTTTTATACAATTTTAAGTTGTCACTTTAATTTCTATCAAAGCACTACTTCATTCTTTTGAAGTTATTAAAATTAAATATGCAATAGAACCTACTAAACTTAATTTTTATTTTAATACGGACGAATTTAGAAAATACATTGTGGTTAACCAATATTGTACAAATTTTTTAAAATAAACATTCTTTATTAGTAGCAAAGTGGACAAATTGGTTAAGCATTTTGAATTAGTAACATTGCTTGCATACTTTAGCCATGTTATTGGGATCGCAGTTTGTATGTGGCCTAAGGTTGACCATATTTACATAGTACCGCTGCTCCATAGGAACAGGTATTGCACTTAATGAGTTCTTGATTCTTTCACAGCAATGATCGGAGGTTGATCGTTTCTTTTTCCATTGGAATTTATCCAAATATTTTTTACCGGTTTGATAGTGACCTTCAGCAAGCATTAACAAAACAGCAATGATCGGAAGTTGATCGTTTCCGTTTCCATTGTTCCCAGTGGCTGATTGGCGTAGATGAAAGAGGCCTGTCTGTTTTTCTTTGTGGACGAAGTATTGAACAATATAGTGCGCCTCAGGATTGCCGTTCTCTAAACACAATTCTTTGAACCTAATGTGTTTAATGGACATTTAGAGAAGTTCCGCAGCAAAATATCGCATGCTGATGTTTCTGAAATAGTCGGTGGGATCTCAGCGTTCGAGTAATCATTGTAGTCAGAGACATCACTAATGTCGTTAGTGTTGTAATTGTTCACAGATTTTTCTCATCCCATTGTACTTGATCTGTTTTGTAGGATGCTCTGTTTTTTTTTTTTTTAGGTTTTACTCTTACTCTCTTCAGGAAATGTTTTAGTATTACATGATCTTCTATAAGCTCAAAATTCTAAGCGGAAAATGGCGGAAAAGAAGTAACAGAACGCATCCATTATTTGAGAGCTCCAAAATTTGATATATATACATCAAGATCCATTTTTGTGTCTTTTACAGTCTAATATGATAGCCACTAAAAGACTGGGGTAGTGATGTTTCTGCTTTTAGACTTAATCTTCAACAACTATCGTTTGTTATTATTTTACCAAAAAACATATTGTGTTTTTTTTATTAACTTGGGGTATCCCAGATCCATGGAGAAGCCTAGACTAATCTCCAAGAGGAGGTGCAGCCAACGGATAGACCATCTCTCCGGATATTCAAATGAATCCTAAAACATGGGCCTATATCCGTATTAGGTGACCAAGATAATTGTAACTTAATTTTCCGTAGCAGGTGGGTCGAACCTGAACATGTTAGTGTCTCAGGCCCGTCTCCTTACTACCCGACCATAATTGTTATTGTTTTTTTTAGTTGAAAAAATCTGCAGTCTCTTGTGTCTCTCGATACTATCATTGATCTCGGTTGTCCTTTCACGTTTGCTATTAAGTTGAATCATCCTAGCAATGTTATAATGCTCATTGTAACCGATACAAAGGTAAAGATAATAAGCTTTTTATGCTAGCATTATTCCAAACAAAAAGGATCTTATTTAGTTAACACTTTTTCTTTTAATTTTGAAATTATCAGAAATGTAATAAATTTATAAAAATTCTGAGAATATTTATTTAAAATAATATATCATTTTCCTTTTCTTGTATTAGTAACTATTTTTCTGCTTGGTTAATAATTTATTTTGACTTTCCAAAATTAAAACATTTTGTATGATAATATCTATCTTATTAAAACAGAAACAGTACAACTTCCTCTAGGTGGATTTTTAAGTTAGACATCACATTATTATTTATACTTTAACCTTTCATTTAAATCTTTCCTTAAATAACTAAATATCAACCAATTATATGGCATCTTACACTCGATGTATAATAATTTAACTTTATTGACACTATACATTATATTATACATTTATTCGTAAACAAAAAAAAGATCCATTCTCTCTATTATTATACATCGAATGGGAATACAACTTTAAAATCTATTCGTAAACAACTATTATTTTTATACATTATATTATACTTCTATACATTATGTTATACATCTATTCGTAAATAACTATAATTTTTTTGCATACATTATACATTATATTATAATTCTGGACATTATATTATACATTTGTTCGTAAACAACTATTATTTTTGTACATTATATTATACTTCTAGACATTATGTTATACATCTATTCGTAAACAACTATAATTTTTTTGCATACATTATACATTATATTATAATTCTGGACATTATATTATACATTTGTTAGTAAACAACTATGATTTTTTCTATATTATATTATACTTCTGTACATTATATTATACATCTATTCATAAACAACTATAATTTTTTGCATTATATTATACATCTTCTTTAGTCGAATGCGAGTCATTAACAAGTCTTTAACCAGTTATTGATTAACTTTAAATTTTAAATTGCTGGATACAGATATCAGAATATACATTTCTTGATACTCAAATAATATAAGTATAACATAGAACATTCTATAATTTAAAGAGACGGATTTACCTTAGATATGCAATAACTAGAATATATTTCCTTATATATATAGCAAAGAAAAGGAAAATAAAATATAACATCTTTAATTTTTTCTTGGACAATTGCTGTTACGGCTTATTAATTACATATCAAAACATAGATATTTACAATAAAATTTTACTTTATGGGCCATAATATTTATATTGTGAATAAGTATAAAACAGAAACATTGTAAGCATTTAACTTTATAAAAAACACAATAGTCATTTTCGTATTGAAATTTTTGCATATACATTCAAATACTTATTTTATTAATAAAAAAATTTGAAACTATTTTTTTGGATTAGTACAATTTCATTTAAATTATTTAACCAAATATAAAACATTTATATATCAGCACGGTTAATCTTTGTTAGTTTTTTCTCATAAATATTTTTGTTTATCTATTGTATAAATTATAACTATTTTATTAATATCATAATGAAGACTTCAGTTATGTTAGTCTAAATTGTATTGGTTAATATTAGATTATTGTTTTCACCCTACATCTATACTATGAAACTTAGAAACTCACAATTATATTAAACTACATAATATAGAATTGGACAAACTCAAAATTATTTAAAACTACAATATAGAATTAGACAAACTCCAAATTATATTAACTACTATAGAATATATGTTATATGTTAAGACAAAAATGGAATCCGCGCGATCTAGTGCATCATTGAATGACTATACTAATTAATGACCTAAAATTTAATGAATGTGTTAAATTTTTAAATGGAGGACTTATATAGTTATTAGATTAAAAATCTATGACAATAACTAAACCGATAATGAGAAGAAAGAAAACATAATTAGATTGTTTTGACATTTGAACGGCATTGGTGACAGTATACTCCCTTCGTTTTATATTACTTGTCGTTCTAGGTTTATGTACACAGATTAAGAAAACATTTAGTTTTACATATTTTCAAAATAAAAATATTATTTACAATACACTTAACCATATATCAACCAATAGAAAAATAGAACAGAGAATATTGTCAATAAATTTTACATTGAAAACCGAAAACGACACTTATTTTGAAACGAAAATTCTACTCTAAAACGACAAATAATTCGAAACAGAGGGAGTATCATTTTTAAGTGTCAGTGAACATAACACAGTTATGGCTTCCGATCCCAACATAATGGGAATCAAACCTATACTAAAAGAAGAATAAGATCAAAAAGAGAGGCTGTCCACGTTGACAAAAAAAGTCAGCCAATAGAAGTAGAGCTTCACGCCACGTCAGATGTGTCACTTAAGTCGTTGGGCTTCGAATTCCACAGGCCCGGCATCGTTCAAATTCGAGAAGCCCGTGAAGCCCATTTCACATCTAAGCTCCCTTTCCCCTTCCTCTTGGCGTCTTTTGCTTTCCTAAACGTCTTGCTCCTTTCCTATTAATTGATATGTGAAACAGAGTGAAAAGATGTAAGCAACGTTTGATGTAGCGTTAAGAAAACGGGCCCTGGAAGGAGAGAAATCTCTTCGGAGAAACATTTGATCCTTTCCCTTTTAGTATAGGTTTGATTTTTGCCGTGTTTGTCTTCTCACTGTTAACTTTCCAGTAAATATTTTCTCTATTCAATCCTTGCTTCTTTTGTTTGACAAGTACGCTTCCAGAGACCGTAGACAGGAAGAGGAGGAGCCTCTGTCTTCCTCAATCCGAACTGCAGTTCCCCATTCGTTTTCTCCCTTTCGGATTCCCTCTTCATTGCCTCCCGATCTCATAACCATCTTTCATTACTGCATGAATCAAAAGCCAAGCTAACAGTTTCAACTTCCGGTGCTCTCGATTCAAAATATGAGTATCAGTCAAGCGTTTTCAACAAAGGAGAGTAAGATCCACTCCTTCTATCGCTTCTTGATTTATAATATGTAAATGAGTATCTGTTTATTTTGATGCCAGTCTTTTGTGTTCATGTTCTAATATGCTTTACATTGGATTGATCCTTATGTTTTGAAGAAAAAAAACGAATGCTGGTGCTCAATGCCTCACAGCTTATGCCGTCAAAGAATCTTAATGAACATGATATAAACTTATGCCGAAACGATATCCAGAATGGGATTTAAAATATTGTTTCTAGAAACATAGCAGATAATTTAACCCTAAACTAAAGGACAAAACAATAAAAATCACAATAAAAGCATCCTGTAATCGATGACGTTGTTGATAAGTTTTTCGCTTATAACGGGGAACTTGTTGTTTTGGCCAGAGTCAACAGTTTGGTCATTAGCCTCTGGAGGATGGGAGCTCGCAGGAGGAATGCTGGTTTCCTACTTCATTGTTTTTTTTTGTGGTAAAATTCCTACTTCATTGTTGTGCTGGCTGAGACTGAGATCTTGCTTTCAAAGTTTGTATGCAAAGTTCCACGATCTTTTTAATAAGAAAAAAAAAGTTCCACGAACTTTTTGATTAATTTTGCTGGATCAAGATAACCTCCTACCTTTGACTCTCTGGCTCTAGATCCAACTTTGTCTCCATGTCCGGCGGCTGAGAGGATTTCTCGGGAGCCATGACAGTTTTTCTTCTCAACAGATGAGACATGGGAGCAATCAATCTCTCTCTTTGACTCAAGACAAAATTAAGAGTTCAAGATGTTAAGAGAGACCACGACTTAGAAGTTTAGAACAAAGCTACAGATTAAAGAGGAATGAATGTAAAAAAAAGTTATAGAGCAAAACTGGCGAAGCGACTCATAAACGATAAAAAAAACAATAAAGGAAAGGAGTCTTACTTGTACGTTTTTTTTCATTGTGTCTGTGTTAGCAATTGAACTCCGTGAATCTGTTTATGTGCACTATTGCTTCTATCATGAATTCTCCATAGTCTATTGTACCGTTCCACATGCACCAGCCTATAGTAAACAGGATAACTCAGTTGTTTTGTCATCGATTTAAAGATAGCACAAAAGAACAAAAAAGAAAACAACTTTCAACTTCCTTACACTGTTGGACTTTTATATTCAAATAACCTTGTACCTTGCTTGGCAGCTTAGTTCCTCAAGCAGTTAAGCATAAATAATGAAAAGACTGTAATCAAAATATTTGAAAAAACAAAAGGTTGTGCAATTTAAAAAATAAATAGCTCGATCAGCAACTTTTTCTCTGGCGGCCTGCTCTTGTGGAAAAGATTTCCTTGCTCGTATGTGATTCCTGCAAAAGTCAAGAAGCATAATCTCCGTTTCAAAATCCAAACTTCAAATAATACAATCCTGAGAAAAGTACCTTCACTTTTCTAGCTTACATTGCTCAATTTTCTTCTTCTCTAAATCAGCTTTCATAGAGGCAGTTGCTGCAAACTTCTTTTCTTTTCTCGCCGATATATCTGGGAAGGCTTTCAGAGCAGCTGTGTGTTAAAATAAGAAAGTAGTAACGTTCAAACGGATATGTTGTTGATGACTAACCATTGGAACTTGAAAGCGTTGTCGGTAAAGTTGATGCGTGTATTTGTGATCTCAAGTTTGATCAAGTAAACTGATAAGGGTCGTAGATGGAGGATTTGGAGCTCTCTGAAAACATACGCTAACAAACAATCCTCCAATGTCTCTCGTGTTCAATTTGATGAAGAAACTAAGAGAGAGAGATATACTGAATGTTCCCTTTTTAGATTACCTTCTAAAAAGGGAATCTATGTCTTACTCCGCCTGCAAATGATTCTTGTTATTAGTTCATAAAATATATGATACACTGAAAGGAAAAGAGACACTAAGACTGATACTCACGTAATTCCCAGAAATGAAATTAGCCGAAATCGAGGGCCAACATTGTTTTATAATAACGCACGCCGTCTTGCCTTTCTGGTTGATGAGGACGTTTTATTTGCCATGGTTGCAGGGATCATTTAGTCTATGTAAGTGCGATGAATGGAAGAATCGAGAGCACCGGAAGTTGAAACTGTTGCTTGGCTTTTGATTCATGCAGTAATGAATGAGCTTTAGGAAAGATGGTTATGAGATCGGGAGGCAATGAAGAGGGAATCCGAAAGGGAGAAAACGAATGGGGAACTGCAGTTCGGATTGAGGAAGACAGAGGCTCCTCCTCTTCCTGTCTACGGTCTCTGGAAGCGTAGTTGTCAAACAAAAGAAGCAAGGATTGAATAGAGAATATTTACTGGAAAGTTAACAGTGAGAAGACGAACACGGCAAAAATCAGCATGAAATTTTTGCCTCCTTCCAGGGCTACATCAAACGTTTCTTAGATCTTTTCACTCTGTTTCACATCGATTAATAGGAAAGGAGCAAGACGCGAAGAGGAAGGGGAAAGGGAGCTTAGATGTGAAATGGGCTTCACGGGCTTCTCGAATTTGAACGATGTCGGGCCTGTGGAATTCGAAGCCCAACGACTTAAATGACACATCTGACGTGGCGTGAAGCTCTACTCCTATTGGCCGATTTTTTTTGTCAACGTGGACCTCTCTTTTGATTTTATTCTCGTTTTAGTATAGGTTTGATTACTTTTTTTTCTTAGTAGAACTCTCATTACTAATGATATTTAAATTCCTATGTATTGACAAGTGCAATTATCATAATTGTGCTAAGTTTTGCCAAGGTCCCACTCCCATGCACAAGTGTGCAATTATCATAATTATGCGCCTGGAAATCATAATTGTTGCTAGAAACTTCCTCCACACATAATCAAATCTTTAAACGTTGGTTTTTAAATTCGTTTGCATCTGATTACCTTTTGCATTGTAATTTTATACACAAAAATAATTAAAATCTGCCTTTTTGTTTGCCGACAATGTTTTCACACCATGGTCAACCACTGTTTTTTCCAATTATATTCACAAGTCACATAATTGCTACATAATAAGTAAATTAAAAATTGGTTGGAGAGGATAATGACATTTGGCCACCATATGATGAAATAAGAAGATCAACAGAACAAACAAACCAAAAATGTATAAGGATATCAGAGACGCAAAGGAGAGAAATCTCACCAAAAGACGATGCCGAAGGCAAAAACATCACTATATAAACTAAAAGAAAAACAAACGATAAAAAACAAAATCAAACAACCGAACAAAATCTCAAGATTATGAACCTCGACAGAAACATAAACTTCGATATAAACAGTCAAAGAGAATAACTCAAAATAGTAGCTAAAACACTTGAGAAATAGAAGGCGAAGAACAATCATACTACAATAATGACAAAAGAAAATGAACATTATTCAAAATAGAAACAAAATATATAGAAAGAGAAAAAGACCATTCCTTTTCTTTTGATTAAAAGAATGAAAAACCAAGGAAGAAGACAAGAATGTTATATTCTGAGACAGAAACCACAAAAGGAAATAATTGCCAAGCTAAGAAGATTGACTTTCTAAGAAGGGAAAATCAAATCCCATGATTTACATCAATCAAATCTCACAACTAATTCAATAAACCAGAATCTCTTACTGGGTTTTTCATAAACCTTCGGCGTCAAACATACCATCCAAATCGGAATAAACACCTGACCTGGCTGATGACCGAGGACTGGATGATTATTATTGGAGGTAGGTTTCACCTTAATCCATACCGGTCCAAGAACCGGGTCAATTATTACAAAGGCCCGATAAGAAGAAGAAAATAGGTCTATCGCAAGATGAGGGGATAGTCTGTGCCGAACAGACATGGTCAAATCAAAACATAAAGAAGATCGGACAGTAAATGTGATCTTAAAGATACTTAATACTCGCCAGAGACCATATCGCCATTATAATCCACCGTCAGTACCCATAAAGGACAGCCAAAGAGAAATAGAAGGCGGTCCTAAGCTTTACATTTCACAAACTATCTCTTAATATTTTACAAGTAGAAGGTTGTACTCATTTACTCTTATATCTGCACTTGGGTCACTACAATTGTATCAGTCCATAAAATCATAATATGTATATATTTTATACCAAGATCTTTTTTTTTTTTTGACATCGAATAAAAATAAAAGATTACTCTACAGCCGTTAGACTAGCTTCAGGGGCTAGCCATGTAGGTGCGGAGTCACTAACGAACGGGATGAGCTTGCGTGTACGTCCCCCTTTTGCCAAGCCGTCCGCTCGGGCATTCTGAGTTCTCGGGATTGCGCATATAGAGAGGCTCATAAACTCTTTAGACAGTGCTGCAATTTCATCCAACTCAGAGGCCAATGCTGGCCATTCCATATCAGTATTTATAAGTTTCACAAGTTGCTCACAGTCTGATCGCAGCTGAATCTCTCTTTTCCCTCGGTTTTAACAGCTCCTGCATTGCCCAAATAACACCTTCTGCTTCCGCATGGAGTGGGGAGGCCGAGTATATGTTACCTTTATTAGTAAACATTCTTTTCATATATTACTTATTCTATACATTATCATAAATCTTAACTCTAATTTCTGAATGAATTTTAAAACCTATCATCCATAATTAACTAATGTAAGAGGGGCCTAAGTCAAATGTCTCAAAATAATTTTATATGGTATGACATAGTTTGTGAAATGTAAGAAAGTGGTGATACAAGGATATGTCCAAACCAAACATTCTAATTTTATATGGTATGACATAGTTTTAGTAAATATAGGACACATAATATAAGAAAGTGGTGATACAAGGATATGTCCAAACCAAACATTCTAATGCTATTTAATATTCATCATGGCATTATAAATATTTTTCTTAATAATTCAATATATTTTAATAGTATTTAGTAAAACTATATCTAAAACCACATTTAGATCTAAAAACATATACAACATATACACCAAACAATATAAAACATAATATGAAATTCAAATTTCTAAGACTTAATTAATGTATATACAGTTCAATTAATTACTTTCTTATTTTATATAAAGATATAATTTAGAATAAAAATAAAAAGGGAACTTTTGTAAACTAATAATTTTATAAATTGATAAAATATTATAGTCTCAGACATTATTAATTTATATCTTGCAACAACAAAAATAAGTAATTGGTTTGTCTGGGCCATTTGCATGTTTTAAGCAAATTCCCCCGAGATTGTAATTCAGAGAAATACATCTTGCTTTGCAGGTCTTTTCCGGGTTTGCGCCCTCACATAGCCCCTGTTGTTGACATTCTCCTTCGTTACCTATTTAAGTCAATATAATTAGCATTAGTTTTACTTTCAAATTAAAAATTAGCAAATTAACATATTTTAACTCAACTCCTTAGTCTTTTTGAATTTTCGAATCATCTAAAAACTTCTTGATTTCTTTTCAGAGAATTTCGAATTGGTAGAATATTTTCTATTTGCCTTAAGTTAATAAAATCATAAAATAAATACTTCCTAAAGTTAAAAAAAATATTACCTGAAATTGTAGGAAAAAGGCTTATGAGAGTCAAGACCATTAACAGAGACAACATAATAGATAAACTTTTCTTGGTTGCCATGATATGTATGTGTAGGTTACAGAAACTCTTTGTCCAAGTATCCTTCACAGAAATAAAAAAATACAGATTTCAAAATTAACATCAGACGAGATTCTAGTGTAATAACTCTTAAGAAACAAATTCTGATTACGTACTTTTACATATACTAAAACATATACGCTTTTACAATATGAATAAATAAATTTAGAAAAAAATTAAAACTTTGTATACTAAAAAGTATTTGGAGATGCTTAAATACTTATTTTCAAAGAAATAAATTTAGTCTTCTTCAAAAGAAAACTTCTAACCTTGACATGCATATGAATTTCTAACTTGAAAAAAAAAAGACTTTCTTACTTGATTTACCTTTTTGTATTTTCTTCTTATTGTGATTTGATCGTTTGGTCTAGTTGTGTTTATATATATTCATGATAGATCTTCCATTTTTGGTAACACATATTTTGTTATAAGTATTCATAATTAATTTTCTATATTCTAACGCATATTGGTCAACAGTTTTTATTATTTACTATAAATGGATGATATAATATTTTGTTTTTAACTTTTTATATATAAAATATTTCTCGTAATGTAATGGTTTCCATAACAAAACTTTGACTATAAATTTGTTCAACGAATTTAAAATTTACTATATATGGATGGTATAATCTTTTGTATATGTATAATCTTTCGTATTATGTAAGGGTTTCCTTAAAAACAATTTGACTGGAAATCTGTTAGACTAGGTTAGTATTTGCTATAAATTGATTTAATGAGTTATTTTTGGGTTCACCCCCTATGCACCAACCAATAGAAACTTGTTATTTTAGATTTAGTATCTTTTATTTAAGAAAACAAATAATTTGTCAAATTATATTATTTTTTCAAAATAAAATTTAAAAATAAATAAAAATAGTATATAAAAACGAATTAAAAAAAATTAATGTTGTCAACAAAACACTAAACCCTAAACTCTAATACTAAACCCTAAACTCTAATCATAAACCTTAAACCCTTGGATAAACCATAAACCTTTGGAAAAAACACTAAACATGTTCTCAACAAAATACTAAACCCTAAACTCTAATCCTAAACCCTAAACCCTTGGGTAAACCCTAAACCTTTGGGTAAACCCTAACCCTTGGAAAAACACTAAACATTTGGATAAATTCTAAACTATAAATCTTAAACACTAAACTCCAAATCTTATAAATAAATATTTTTTAAAATAATCTTTATTGAGAACTATTGTTATTTTTATTTATTTAATCTTTTTATTTATTTTAAAAGCATAATATAATTTGGCAGGTTATTTTTGTTTTCTTAATTAAAAGATATTAGATTTAAAATAACAATTTTCTATTGGTTGGTGAACCTAAAGGTTCATCCTAGGGGGTGAACCCAAGAAAAAGTCATAATTATATATATAATCTTTCATATATGAAATACCAACTTCAACATCATCTAGTATACTAACATATACGAAATAAATAAGATTAGATAGATGCGGAATTAAATATATCGTTAAAATTTGTATTTTATTCTTCTATTGACATTAAAAAAAAATTAAGTATAACAAGAACTATATTTTTTTTTGAGAATTGCCTATTAGAATTATAATAAATAACTATTTGTTTTAGCAACTCAAAAACTATTTTATCTTTAGAAAGGGGGAGTGTTTGTGAAACCGATTAATGAATAAGATTATATATATAGGGTTTGCAAAATATATTATTCATCTGAACAAAAGATATGTAAATCAAATAGAACAAAAGATTTGGCAATTGCTAGAATTTTTTTTTTTTTTTTTGAAAAAATTGCTAGATTTTAGCCTCCTACAATAACTACTCTACATAGTTTAAATGAAATAGTTTCTATAAACGATAATATTCACGAACAAAATATCAAGTAATGAGGCAATAAGGGAAAATTGATACAGCACTTTTATATTTTATATGATTTAGTACCCATTTAATTTCCATTGGTTATTATAGAGTAATCTATCTTATTAAAACAGAAACATTCTGTTGGACCTAACATTTATTTTGTAAGTTTTTAAATTAAATATACTTTTATACTTTATAGTTAAACATACATTAAATCACTAATATTTCTTTTTTATACTACTATCCATGTTTCCAAACAATATACTTATTTCTTTATACTACTATCAACGTTTCCAAACAATATACTTATTTCTTTATACTATTATCAATGTTTCCAAACAATATATTTTTATACTACTATCAATGTTTCCAAATAATAAAATAATTAATCTTAATTATTTTATATCTATCATTTTCTCTTTAAAATTTTGTAGAAACGTCATAATTTCATAAATTGCAAAATAGTGAACTTTAAAATTTCGATTATAAGATTACAAATTATGAAACTATTACAATTTAAATCCAATTAGATTACATATTGATCATCCATCAGTTCAATCGGTTAGTCTCGGGTTTTAGTGATTTTTTAATATGAATATTTTAAAAACATAAATTGAATTGTCAGATCTCCGGATTAACCGGTATAATCACAATCGGGTTGAATTTAAAAATACTGATTTAAATGCAAAAATATTTTAAA